>NC_059377.1:31268775-31568775 GCF_019703515.2 Myxocyprinus asiaticus | reverse complement strand
CCCTCTAAATGCTGACAAATCTTTGGTTGCAGAAATGGTCCAATATAAGATCTCTAGTGCCATCTAATGGATTGAGTAAAGAGGGTGCATATCAAAATGCAAAGCAAGTTTCTGTATTACAATAGACTATGCAAAATCCAAACGGTGATTTATGCTCTCAACATAAGTGCTCAGTTTTTTTGTAGGCTACTGTTTTCAATGCATCTAAAGTGCCATAGGTATATCACTTCAACCAATTCCTAACAGTTAACATTAAATGAACAATGATAATTTACAAAGCTTTAAGTATTTTTCTGAAAAGAGATCTTTGAATAAAACCATAGCTTACATTGAGAAATTCAATAATCAACGGTTACAACAACAAACGCTTTCCTGGATCCAAAGAACATGTTTTGGGCAGACCTTTCATTCTCTGCAGCGTTTTGAAGCAGATAGGCTATAGCCTACTGAACGTAAATATTTTAGGCTATTTTAACAGTAGGCCAACTTTATGACTGTTTTATATTAGAATTGAAATAAAAAACAGACTGAATAGTGCTGAAGCTGTTTAATCGTATTTTCTGAACGGATAAATAAAAATGAATGCGGGAAAAAACGAAAACAGAAGCGGTTTATGTCATTACGTTTAAAAAATAACTTATATAAATATGAATTAGAGCCCTTGAGAGAGAAGTTTGCACAAAATGAGTGAAAATGTATCATTTATATTATTAATCACTAATAAATTAATATCTCAAAGTGACCCTAATTGCCAAAAACTGGGAAGATCTAAAAAATTAAATTCAAGTAACTGGGTTTCAACGGCTTGTCCTCTTCACCATGGATGGTTTTTTTCCCCTTTGATCACTAGGTGTCGCGCTGCAACACTTTACGAAGACTGTCGACGAAATTGCGCATGGAAACAGACAATGCTGAGAGCGCGCCGCGCGCTGCCAGGTGAAGAGTTCAATGCGCGTCTCCGAGTGTGATGATGCGCGACTTCACATCAAGCTATAATTCAATTTGCCAAGAGGTAGTAAATGCTTCGCCTCCGTCTAAGTAAGGCTCTTAAAATGAGGCATGCCAATAAACAAATGCTCCGGACGCCACACTATTTGTAACTATTACAAACAATTAACCTCATGGACAGAATAAGTCTGCCCCCATTAATTTCCACGTTTCACAACGCACTCAGACATTCCCGCTACGAGATATCTAACGAGAATGCGCCATTTATATTTGAAATATTATAGTTTTACGATGATAGAGAGCATGATTTTGTTGTTGTTGTTTTAAAAAAATAAACTGCCTATATATTCCACTAACTCCACTGCAGTGAAGATCGTGTTAACTCTAATAGCAATGCGAAAACACGAGAGAGTGTGTTTGGATATCTCCCTCCAGTTTACCATTAGAAAAGCTGGAACATAGCTAAAACAGCATACCTGTGTCCTTAATATCAAAAGACTTCAAATATTGCCAATATTTTTTAACTATTAATTCTTTGTCAGTTATTTTACCGCAATATTCCATAAAATTTCCACTGTTCATATTTGTTTCAGATTTTTAAATTGCGTGTTCACAACATGGATGGACAGGATGTAGACGGTGTAACTGTGGACCTCGGTACTCAAGGTCAAAGTTCCACCCAGCCACGTGGGGAAAAGGGGGCGCTGTTGTCGAGATCAGACGCCGGAAGAATTGTCGGGGGGTGGGGTGCGTTTAGGTAACTGTCAGCATTCTCTTCGCCAAACTTGAGGAATTCCATTTATTGCAACACCTTGTCTGTGTTTTCTATGTGGTGGGAATTGCCAATATGCACACTGTTTGATGCTTAAGCTGTTTGAAAATAGGTCCACAAGTACTCATAATTCTTGTTAATTGTTGTAATTATGTGATGACACTAAATTACTGCAGCACCAGCTGCTCTGAACCGGTCACGTGAAAGGTTCTAAGCATATGATTTCTCTGGTGTGTTTTTGTGCAATGCAATGGCTGTAACATTGTCTTCTTGACCTGTTATGGAATGTATACTGTTATTTTTCCAGGACATAATTTATTTGTACAGAAAAACCAAATGATCACACCTACACTGTAAACATTTAATGCAAGTTTTACAGTAACTTTTTAAAATAATATCCTATAGGCATATTCTATAAATTATAGAATGTTATTGTATTTTGATATGAATTCTGGGAGATGTAATCCAGGCAAAGTCTTAGAAAAAGAACCGTTTATTTGAAAGCAAAATAGCACCAACACTGAACTAGGGTTCCCTTTCGATTCAGTACACTCGACATTGCTGTAAGCACTATGTGAAGTGTCCTTCACACAACCTTGTTGAAACCCTTATACAACCACACCAATCTTCTGATTGGCAATGGTGTCTGAGCCCCACCCCTTTAGGCACACAGTCGGCCTATATGAGCAGGTGCTCAGTTACAATTTCTTCAGAATTTTCTTCTGCGAAATTCGTCTTTAAACCCTTTCTGCTTCGCCGTCGATAGCAAGACGTGAACAGGACGACTCGTCGCCTGTGCCCAGCGCCTGCAATGTGAGGCATTCCACTCCCCTGTGTGTTCCGGTGAAGAGATCTCCACATTCGAAGATGCTCTCGGTGAACGGGTTCTTCGCTTCACTTCAGCGAAACTCCTACCTGCTTCCCACAGTGTTACGGCTGGAGCTAGTGTATCCTTCATATATACAGTATATACAATATTAACTTAAGATCCACTTGCGTAATACACGTCTTTTTAAAGATGTCGTTCTGCAAGTGTTCCCTATGTGAATGGCACATCCCGCCGCCTGATGAACATGACAGCTTTGTTCACTGCCTGGGCCGTGCCCACACACAAGCAGCTCTCATGGAGACAGACTGCCCTCACTGCAAGGGCATGAATCTCTGGATGTTGCACTCTAGGATCGACCTCGTTCTGAGGGAAGATCCAGCCTCTTGCGCCCTCCCACCCACCTCTTCTGTGTTGAGTCCCAAGGGACCACATGAGGAGGCATGGTAGGGCAGTGAGGTTGAGCTGGAAGAATTAGAGGAGGATCTCGTGCCAGTGCAAGCCCTGCGAGGCCCCCGAACTTCCGATCTAACGTCCTCGCCAGTGCAATATGCGCGTGATGAGCACGGCCTCATTATGTTTAGTGGCTCTGATGATGGGGATGATGCTGTGTCACTCGCAGCTTCAGGTGAGTGGTCCACAGAGGATGTTGCCACCCCTTCCCCCGGCAAAGGTGAAGAGCGTGCACACACCACAGACAAAGAGCTTCTTCGTGTTCTTGCGAGAGCGGTTGAAGAGCTCGATCTTGAGTCATCCCCCCAGAAGAGTCAGAAAAGTATCACCTGAATGAATGGTTTTTGCAAACCGGCCGTCGTCAACAGACCACGGTCCGGAGGAGTGCACCATTCTTCCCTGAGGTCACAAAGACCTGGCGTGTGCCTTACTCTTAGCACATTCATGTCGGAGGTGCTGCCGTCCTCAGTAAAGTGGACCCAACGAGGAAAAAGGCTACTCAAAGCTTCCCCCGGTAAAACAGGCGGTCGCAGCTCACCTCTATCATAATACTGCCATGGGATGGAAATTCCGCCCCGCTCACCCCTCCAAGCAGTGTCTACTGATGTCTGCACTGGCTGGAAGAGTTGATACAGCAACGGGCCAAGCTGGTTCAGCACTCCACAGCATGTCGGTGCTCCAGGTTTTTCAAGCTAACCTCCTTAAACAAATGGATAAGCAAGGCCCCGATCCAGAGCTGTTCAAAGAGCTCCGCACACTACAGATTTGGCGCTGCGAGCCACGAAAGCTACCGCTCAGGCCATCGGCAAAGCTATGAGCAACCTGGTGGTTCTGGACCGGTATATTTGGCTAATTCTCACAGAGATGCGTGACACAGAGAAAGCTACCCTCCTTGACACCCCAGTGTCACCCGACGGTCTCTTTGGCAATGCTGTGGAAGGCTTTTCAGGATGCTTCATCGCGGTGCAAAGCAGTCTCGAGCGATGAAACACTTTCTGCCAAAGAGAAATAGCACTTCCCCTTTAAAGGGGAATGCTCCAAATCTAATTCTGGTCAGCACCCAGCAAAGAATCCATCTCTCGCTGCCCTGCGCAGCCGAAAGCTACTACTGAACCATCTGTGAATAAGTACCCGCTGTCTCAGTGCAAAAATCATGCCGACAGGAAAACCCCGGCCGGTCAGCAAAAACGTTCCTGGCATGCCCAGCCCCGTGAAGAGGAGCTCAGAGCTCGTTGTCATTCATGGCCCAGACACAGTGTTTCTCTCCTCTTCCCCAATACTGTTCATCGGGAACGGGACATAGTTCAAAATGTTGTTTCTGTGTGTATTACTCAAACAAAGATTGTTATCACAAAAGAGAAAAAAGCGCCTGTTGTACAAATACGGGATGCTCACACAGTCTCAGAAAAAGGGCCATTTCCTCTTAACATATCATACAGCCCACACATTATGCTCAACCGCTTCCCTATGGCGAGCGGCGCTCTATCTCCTATACACCTAACAGGTGTGTCAGACTGGGTGTTTTTAACAATCGAGCACGGTTATATGATTCAGTTTATACACCAGCCACCTCGCTTCACTGGTGTTTTGCAATCTGTGGTCTGACCACAGGATGCGCTGGTGTTGCACGCAGAGATTCACAGTCTCCTCACAAAAAAAGCAATAGAGACTTTCCCAGACTGCGACACACACACAGGGGGGTTTACAGACGTTATTTTCTCATTTCGAAAGAAAGACGGCGGGCTTCGGCCCATTCTAGATCTGAGACGCTTGAATCGCATGCTCGCAAAACACCCATTCAAAATGTTAACTCAGAAACAGTTCTTATCGCACATCTGTCTTCAGGGCTGGTTTGCATCAATAGATCCGAAGGACGCGTACTTTCATGTACCAATTGCACCGCGTCACAGCCGGTTTTTGACATTCGCATTCGAGGGAACTGCGTATCAATTCAAAGTCCTTCCTTTCGGTCTGTCTCTGGCTCCCCGCATGTTCACGAAATGTATCAATGCGGTGCTCACCCCATTGAAAATGAACGGTGTGCATTTTTTTGCATTAGCTCGACGATTGGTTATTACTGGCCTAATCAGAGGCACTACTGAGTGAACACAGAGACTTGATGCTTTGCCATTTGAAAATATGGGTCTGAATGTCAACTGGCTGAAAAGCACACTTTTCCCCATCCAGCAAATCTTCTTTTTAGGAGTGGTTCTCGACTCCGTGAGCATGCTTGCGCACCTCACGAACAAACACGTACAGACCATTCTTCGGTGTCTGTCTCAGTTCAAACTGGGGAAAACATTGCCACTGAAGTCATTTCAGAGAATGCTGGGTTTTATGGCAGCGCATCTGCCATCATACCATTAGGTCTGTTACACATGAGACCTCTCCAGTACTGGCTCAAACATCATGTTCCACATCGTGCCTGGAGCCTCGGGCGCATTTGCATCATGGTGACTCGCCGCTGTCTGGCTGCTCTAGCACCATGGACAGCGCCGGCCTTCTACCAACAGGGTGTTATGCTGGGTCAAATTGTCAGAAGAAAAGTGGTGACCACAGATGCATCCAACACAGGTTGGGGCATGGTGTGCGATGGAAGCCCGACTTTCAGCACCTGGACAGGTGCGAAACAGGCGTGGCAAATCAGCCACCTAGAACTACTGTCTTTCTTGCTTTGAGAGCATTTATTCCGACATTGTGAATCACCACGTTCTGATTCATTCAGACAACACAACAGTAGTGGCGTACATAAACTGCCAGGGCAGACTCTGATCGCCACAATTAATGAGCATAACACAACGCCTCCTCCAATGGAGTGGGCGACATCTCCACTCATTGTGTGCGACACATGTCCTGGGCTGTCTGAATTTCAGAGCGGATCTGTTGTCACGCCAGGTAACATTACCAGGGGAATGGAAACTTCATCCTCAGACAGTGATGAGGATTTGGGAAATATATGGCAAAGCGGAAATCGACCTATTCGCATCTGTGGAGAACACTCACTGTCCTCTTTGGTACTCCATATTCCAAGCCCCGCTGGGCGTGGACGCGCTGGCTCACAAATGGGCGGCGAAACGCAGGTATGCGTTTCCCTCGTTGCACCTCCTTCATTCTGTCATCAGCAAAGTCCAAGAGGACATGGAAACAGTTCTGTTAATTGCGCCGAAATGGCCCAATCAGTCCTGGTTTCCGGAGATAGAAATACTAGACGGCCCTCCATGGGAAATACCGCTAAGGAGAGACCTCCACTCTCAAGCACAAGGCACGATTTGGCATCCCCAGCCAGAGCTGTGGAACCTACATGTGTGGCCCCTGAATGGAGCACATCGGACGAGCCAGAATTGGCTCAGCCGGAGATGAACACCATTTTACAGGCTAGAACACCATCCACAAGATGCCTATATGCACTTAAATGGCACGTGTTTGCAAATTGGTGCTCTTCACGTGGTAAAGACCCGGTAAATTGCCCCATAGCTGAGATTTTGACATTCTGTTAAGAGCTTCTGGACACTGGTCTTACTCCGTCAGTGCTCAAGGTTTATGTAGCGACTATCTCAGCATACCATGCACTGGAGGCTGGCTCTTCGATAGGCAAACATAATCTAGTCATAAAGTTCCTTAGGGGAGCGAGTCGTTTGAATCCCCCCTGCCCTGCTATGGTGCTGACTTGGGACTTAAATCTGGTGCTGAAGGCACTCACAAACTCCCCGTTTGAGCCATTTGCATCTGTTGAGCTGCAGGTGCTTTCCTTAAAGACCACACTCCTATTGGCTTTGGCCTAATTTAAATGGGTGGATGACATGCAGGCACTGTCGACTGACAGCTCATGCCTGTAGTTTGTTCCAGATCTGTCAAAAGCCACTATTAAACCTAGAAAAGGCTATATGCCTAAGGTTTTATCAACACTCTTCAAGGCTCAGGTGGTTTGTTTGCAAGCCTTCTTTACCCCACCATTTAATTCAGATGAAGAGAAATTTATGCATATGTTATGCCCAATGAGGGAATTGCATACATATGTTGAGTGCACCCGTCAGTTTAGGCTGTCGGTTCAGCTCTTTATTTGTTATGGAGGATGCACAAAAGGAATGTCAGTCTCCAAACAAAGGCTCTCTCACTGTATCATTGATGCGATCGCCCTTGCTTACGAGTCACAGGTCGCAAATTGCCCTATTGGTGTCAAAGCACATTCAACCAGAAGCATGGCCTCTTCATGGTCGTGGAAAATGGTGTTATACGTATGTTTGACAGCAGGATGGTCCTCACAAAACACATTTGTGTGATTTTAAAACCTGGACATGGCATCTATTTCCTCACAAGTCCTCTCTGTATAGAGCACTTCTTACATTCGAGCGGGTGAGCCCAAGCCCTTATTATGGGTGGGCTACTGTCTATAATCAACACAGCCACCTAATTACAAGCTGTTGAACTCTCTGTTAAAAGTCATAAGCACTCCCATAAGAAATAAAACCTACTTTCCCAACCTTGTTGTGAGAGGGTTAATAATCCATACTGTGTATATCTATATGGTTCATATAGATCCCAGACTACACTAATTTCCATCTGGCATCCGCCATGTGGGACTATTCATATACACTTTAATATGAAGTCTTCAGCCTGTGGCCTGTGACTCCTTATGAATATCTCTATTTAGTGTTATAACTCTGGGAGTGTAATGTCACGTTGAGTGGCGTGTTGGGATATCATTCCCCATAGTGCTTACAGCAATGTTGAGTGAACTGAATTGAAAGGGAACATCCCTGGTTAAACATGTATCCTCGGTTCCCTGAGATGAAGGGAATGAGACATTGTGAAAGCTAGCCGCACTACTACTTCAGAGTTTCATAATACGAGTAACTCTTGTCCCTCAGTCAGAAAATTCTGAAGAAATGGTGACTGAGTGCCCGCTTATATAGGCTGACTGTGCGCCTAAAGGGGCTCAGACACCATTGCCAATCAGAAGATTGGTGTGATTGTGTAAGGGTTTCAACAAGGTCGCGTGAAGGACACTCCCCATAGCGCTTACACCATATCTCGTTCCCTTAATCTTAAGGAACCGCGGTTACATGTGTAACCGGAGACTATTTTTCTGATTAAATGTTGGGGTAGCACAGAACTAACCTGTGAACTATTATAACTCAATATAACTGTTATTGTTGACATACTGTTTAATATTGCCAGGATATTTTCTCTTCTAACACAATTATGTTCTTTATAAAAACAAAAATAATCAGATTTCCCATGGGATGCATGGGCAAAGTTAAAGACAACAACAGCTAGTGCACTGCACTAACAATTCATGTTAGAGGTCATGGGTTTGAACCCTGGGAACACCTGGTTTAATGTGTTCCTTGAATGCACTGTTACTATCTTTTGATAAATGCATAAATGTTAGAGGTTAAAGATTTAGCTTTATTTAATGTTATTTATTGACAATGAATGTTTCTTGTTCAGCGTCACCATTACAGTGATTAGTGTTCCCCTAGCTTGGGACTTTCTTTATCAATAACATCCTCCCAGCCATTACAAATATGTTTCAAGTGAAAACATTTGTTAGCTCTATGGCATAAGGGAGCATAACTTAGGTTTGAAGTCTGACGTTAAACCAATGTAACACCAAATCAACACTTATTGTGTGGTTATTAAGTGTGATGTGACACATCTTTGAAAAGATTGTATATTTTGACTGATAACTTACAGAACTGTTAATATTGAGAATTGTTATTGATACATGTCACATGATTTTAATACATAACTCTTTGTAACACATAATTTTGTTATGGAATTAATTAGACACCTGCAGACAGCGACATTTGGGAGATAAATCTCATCAATGGTGACAATTAACAAAAATAGTTTTCAGATGAAAAGAAAAAACACTGAACATTACAAAACAAGCTGTTAAAAGTGACATCAACAAAAAACAACATCATAGATAAAACCTCCAAGTAGTAAATAAAAGGTCAACAGCATAATTTATGCAGCAATGCTGGGTACCAGCATCATTGGTTTATCATTGTAATTCTACAGCACAGTACTTAAATCACAGTGTAGATTCACAGTACCAGTACCAGTATATGTTTTTACAGTACAATTGTAATAAATGATTTACAGTACTCTTGTCTTATTCACAATACCTTATTGGCAACCAGAGTTGCAGTAACTTTACATAAATGTTTTAACAATGTACACATGCTTGCATATGTCCACATACACTTGGGACGCATGCTGAGCCAGCTCACTGTGTGATTAGTGTGAGCCAGACTGCTCTTCTTCTCATGCAGATGCACAGAAGTTGACAGAGAATGACACGCACAGCACTTGTGTCAAACTGACAAGAAAGGTCTTACACCTTTGCCCTGCAAGCATCATGAAGAGGAATAGTTTATCAACCTTTACTAAATGATATAGATACACAGAAACACATACAAAGACTAAGGTGTGAGGACTGATAAAAGCAGTGCAGTGATCAGAATGCAGATAGTGTCTTCCGTTTGAATGGACAGGCTTCCTGTCTTTCCAACCTCCTCCTCCTGCTGTCCACAAACTCTCTCCTTTCACACACTAGCTGAACATATGGAGAGCACTAAAAAGGAAAATAAACTATGTTGGCCTGAGCCAACATGTAGCCGGTATAGAATCCACAAGTCTTGCTAAAATGCTGTCTTGGCAAAATCTCTCATTCAGAATGTCTCATTGAGTTTGTGACCATCTGGATATTTAAGTTTACTGTTGGAAAAGTTTATAAATTTAGAATAGGAATTAGATAAAATATATATTTTTATATTCAATACACTGTTCCGTACTTTTTTTCTCAATCCTTTGCTTATCCATGAAGAAGAACACTTCATGTTATTCAGTGTGCCTCTTGTTTTCTGTCTTCATTTAACTAGTTTCTTAATGGTATGCACCATGAAGATATTTGAGCTGGGCCAACATTTGTGCTGTGTATCTGCAGATCGATGAGTGGTCTTAAGTTTATCTGATTTTCCACCGGCCGGACGGGGAACAGGTCGATGGGACGCTGCCTGTGTCAAGTTGACCTTTTCAGGGCATCGGCGGCTGGTTGTCCCCTGGGCTCCGCTCCTATTGCTGTGTCACACGCTGAGTGACACCGGTCTGTTCCACTCAAACACAAAGTCCGGCTAGATGTCTATATTGCATTGTCGCGGCAGTGACAGAGATTGGCCACAGTATTTGTGAGCTGTCCTTTACCACTGACACTTTTCCGATGAATGCAGGCTAATTTATGTGGCCAAATCTCCTCTGTGCAAAAATGAAAGCTAATTGAGTCATTATCCGCTAATTCAAGCCAGGATTGCTTGTGTAAATTGGCTTACTTTGTAAAGCCATCTTCCAATAATCTCTCTCTGTGTCAGTCTCTCTCACACACTCTCTACCTAGACCTAAAGTTTTTATATTGCTCTGTAGTACTCTTATTCCCAACTATCTTGTATTAAAAAAATTTGTAGTAATGTTATTTATTGCATTGTGTGACTGTATTTTGAGACAATGCATTGTTCATCAAGTGGGCATGTTTCATTGATTACAGGTTTATATGTGTGGTAAAGCTACTTGTTATGTATAAACAATATCAAAAGACCTGTTCATTCTCTGTGGGTGTGTGTGAATGTATCTGTACTTCATTGTGAATGAACACTACAAATGCGAATATTGCAATGGGCAAGAAGCAGTGGCGCATGGGTACTGTTTTTTGTTTTTGCTAGTCTTAACTTTGCATGTGGTGAATCACTGTGGCAATTGGGATTTTTACACCAAATGTTTAATCCTATTCATTTTAGTCCCATTGCTAGGGGACAGAAAACTATCTCTCATGTTCATAATGACCTGAACTGATCACTTATTATACTGATACATATATGCTTGCCTCTGCAGTATAGATAAGTAAATTAAGAGAGAGAGAAATACAGACAAAAAGACGTAGAGGAAACTCTATAACCACCAACGTAATATCTAAGAACATAAACATTTATCCAATTAACAGTTTTTAGGACTAAGAACAGTATCCTCTGATTTCATAATCTAATTGGAGAATTACTTTTTCACAGGCTAAATGTCTGAGCCACTGCATCATTAATTATGAAGCTCAATGGCTTGTTTATGAATCGATGTAGACTTTTCCGGAAGGACAGTCGCACTGTCGTCATCTAGATTAATTAAGATGTTTTCTGCATGGCTAATGCATCCATAGCTATCACCATGACAACTGTTGAGCACCTCTAACTCCATGTTTGTGTCTGTGTATAGATCGTTAAGTTGGCAATAAACAAATCTGAATGCATTTTACAGTTGGTTGTGGTTTATAGTGGGAGTGAATGTAATGATCTTTCCTCCTCTGTGAGTCTTGCTGAAATAAAACTGTCCATTTCTCTTACTCAGTGGTTTCTTATGAGAATAAACATAGTAATTTGTCTGTCTCTTGTGGTTTTAATGGAGTAAATGTGAGACTAACATCTGACACCCACCATGACCCCACTGCTGCAATAGGCAGCGAAAGACCCCTACACTACAACACTTTAATTTGCCATTAATTAGTGATTGGATTTTAAAGCTCTCAAAATGTAAACACTTTATGGGCTTACACACAATATCCAAATACAATCAGTTGTACCCCTAATATTACTGAAGGAAGTGTACTTTTATGGTCTGATTAATTCAGTCAAATAAACTGTAGGCCTGTTCACTAATATGTTTTCATCCATATATACAGTATATATACAGTTGAAGTCAGAAGTTTACATACACTTAGGTTGAAGTCATTAAAACTAATTTTTTAACCACTCCACAGATTTCATATTAGCAAACTTTAGTTTTGGCAAGTCGTTTAGGACATCTACTTTGTGCATGGCACAACAATTGTTTACAAACAGATTGTTTCACTTTTAATTAACTATATCACAATTCCAGTGGGTCAGAAGTTTGCATACACTAAGTTAACTGTGCCTTTAAGCAGCTTGAAAAATTCCAGAAAATGATGTCAAGCCTTTAGGCAATTAGCCAATTAGCTTCTGATAGGCTAATTGGAGTCAATTGGAGGTGTACGTATGGATGTATTTTAAGGCCTACCTTCAAACTCTGTGCCTCTTTGCTTGACATCATGGGTAAATCAAAAGAAATAAGCCAAGACCTCAGAAAAAAAATTGTGGACCTCCACAATTCTGGTTCATCCTTGGGAGCAATTTCCAAATGCCTGAAGGTACCACGTTCATCTGTACAAACAATAGTACGCAAGTATAAACACCATGGGACAACGCAGCCATCATACCGCTCAGGAAAGAGATGCATTCTGTCTCCTAGAGATGAACGTAGTTTGGTGTGAAAAGTGCAAATCAATCCCAGAACAACAGCAAAGGACCTTGTGGAGATGCTGGAGGAAACAGGTAGACAAGTATGTATATCCACAGTAATGCAAGTCCTATATCGACATAACTTGAAAGGCTGCTCAGCAAGGAAGAAGCCACTGCTCCAAAACCGTTATCTGGTCTGATGAAACAAAAATTGAACTGTTTGGCCATAATGACCATTGTTATGTTTGGAGGAAAAAGGGTGAGGCTTGCAAGCCGAAGAACACCATCCCAACCATGAAGCATGGGGGTGGCAGCATCATGTTGTGCTGGTGCTTTGCTGCAGGAGGAACTGGTGCACTTCACAAAATAGATGGCATCATGAGGAAGGAAATTTATGTGGATATATTGAAACAACATCTCGAGACATCAGCCAGGAAGTTAAAGCTCGTCTCAAATGGGTCTTCCAAATGGACAATGACCCCAAGCATACCTCCAAAGTTGTGGCAAAATGGCTTAAGGACAACAAAGTCAAGGTATTGGAGTGGCCATCACAAAGCCCTGACCTCAATCCGATTGAAAATTTGTGGGCAGAACTGAAAAAGCATGTGCGAGCAAGGATGCTTACAAACCTGACTCAGTTACATCAGTTCTGTCTGGAGGAATGGGCCAAAATTCCAGCCTCTTATTGTGAGAAGCTTGCGGAAGGCTACCTAAAAAGTTTTACCCAAGTTAAACAATTTATAGGCAATGCTACCAAATACTAACAAAGTGTATGTAAACATCTGACCCACTGGGAATGTGATGAAAGAAATAAAAGCTGAAATAAATCATTCTCTCTACTATTATTCTGACATTTCACATTCTTAAAATAAAGTAGTGATCCTAACTGACCTAAGATAGGGAATGTTTTCAATGATTAAATGTCATGAATTGTGAAAAACTGAGTTTAAATGTATTTGGCTAATTCAGTTGACTGGACATGATTTGGAAAGGCACACACCTGTCTATATAAGATCTCACAGCTGAAAATGCATGTCAGAGCAAAAACCATGCCATGAGGTCAAAGAAACTGCCTGCAGAGCTCAGAGACAGGATTGTGTAGAGGCATTGATTTGGGGAAGGCTACAAAAATATTTCAGTTGCATTGAAGGTTCCCAAGAGCACAGTGGCCTCCATAATTCTTAAATGGAAGAAGTTTGGAACAACCAGGACTCTTCTTAGAGATGGCCGCCCGACCAAACTGAGCAATCGGGGGAGACAGGCCTTGGTAAGAGAGGTGACCAAGAACCCGATGGTCACTCTGGTTGAGCTCCAGTGATCATGTGTGGAGATGGGAGAAACTTGCAGAAGGACAACCATCACTGCAACACTCCACCGATCTGGGCTTTACGGCAGAGTGGCCAGACGGAAGCCTCTCCTCTGCGCAAGACACATAAAAAAGCACCTAAAGGACTCTCAGACTGTGAGAAACAAGATTCTCTGGTCTGATGAAACAAATATTGAACTGTTTAGCCTCAATTTCAAGCATCATGTCTGGAAGAAACCAGGCACTGCTCATCACCTGCGCAATACCATCCCAACGGTGAAGCATAGTGGTGGTAGCATCATGCTGTGGGGGTGTTTTTCAGTGGCAGGGACTGGGGGACTGGTCAGGGTTGAAGGAAAGCTGAACACAGCAAAATACAGAGATATCCTTAATGAAAACCTGGTCCAGAGTGCTCAGGACCTCAGATTGGGCTGAAGGTTCACCTTCCAACAGGAGAATGACCACAGCCAAGCACACAGCCAAGACAACGCAAGAGTGGCTTAGGAACAACACTGTGAATGTTCTTGAGTGCCCAGCCAGAGCCCGGACTTAAACACAATTGAACATCTCTGGAGAGACCTGAAAATGGTTGTCCACTGACTGTCCCCATCCAACCTGACAGAGCTTGAGAGGATCTGCAGAGAAGAATGGCAGAAAATCCCCAAATCCAGGTGTGCAAAGCTTGGCGCATCATACCCAAAAGAGACTTGAGGCTGTAATCGCTGCCAAAGGTGCTTCAGCTAAGTACTGAGTTAAGGGTCTTAATACTTATGTGAATGTGATATTTAATTTTTTTCTTTTTAATACATTTGCAAAGTTTTCAAAAATCAGGTTTTTGCTTTGTCATTCTGGGGTATGGAATGTAGATTGATGTGAAAAAAATGTATAATAATTAAAAGCATTGTAGCATAAGGCTTCAACATAACAATATGTGAAAAAAATTAAAGGGTCTGAATAGTTTCTGAATGCACTGTATGTATGTAATTTTGCACTGTATTTTGATGAGCCAAAACATTATGACCATTCACAGGTGACGCGAATAATGTTGCTCATCTCCTAACAAAGCCACATGTCAAGGTCTGTGTAGATTAGATGGTAAGCGAACAATCAGTTCTCGTAGTCAACTTGTTTAATGCAGGAGAAATGGGCAGGAGTAAAGACCTAAGTGACTTTGACAAAAGCCAAATTGTTATGGCCAGACGACTGGGTCAGAGAATCTCTGAAATGTCAAAGCTTATGGGGTGCTCCCAGTCAGCAGTAGTGAGTACTGACAATGGTCCGAGGAGGACAACCGGTGACAGGGTGTTGGGTACCCAAGGCTCATCGATGGCAACAAAGGCTATCCTGTCTGGTCCGAACCAACAGAAGATCTACTGTCACAGAAAATGCTAATGATGATTACGGGAGGAATGTGTCACAACACACTGCTGCATATGGGGCTGTGTAGCCGCAGACTGGTCAGAGTGCCCATGGTGACCACTGTCCACCATCAGAAGTACCTACAAATGACACGCGAGCATTGGAACTCGACCTTGGAGCAGTGGAAGAAGGTCACCTGGTCCGATGAGACCCGTTTTCTTTTACATCACGTGGATGGCCATGTATGTGTGCGCTGGAAGTGATGGCACAAGAATGCACTGTGGGAAGATGACAAGCCGGTGGACGTAGTGTGATGCTCTGGACAATGTTCTGCTGGGAAAACCTGGGTCCGGCCATTCATGTGGACATCAGTTTGACAGATGCCACCTACCTAAACATCGTTGCAGACCAGCTGCTCCACCTCGCAACTTACAGGACTTGAAGGATCTGCTGCTTATGTCTTGGTGCCAGATACCACAGGACACCTTCAGGGTTGGTGGTGGTCATAATGTTTTGGCTCATCAGTATACAGGTATATGCTGTATGTATAACTAGCATTCTTCACTCATCACTCTTTCAGTTTTCTGTCATATACATATTTATTTATCTGTAGTAATAATAAGGATTTCCATATTGACTAATCAGCCTTAGCTGGTTTAAGCTGGTCTCTCAGCCTGCTCAGCTGATTTAGGTGGAGTCCATCTGGTCTCCCAGGCTTACCATCTAAAAAGTGCCCAAAACTCCTTCAAAACCCCTTCAAAAACAGCCAACAGACCAGTCTGACCAGGCTAGGTGACCAGCTAAAATCAGCCAACCAACCAAGGTTTCCTAAAGGTTGTTTAGGTAAAGTCATTTCAAGTGCTGGTTGTCAGCTTGAGTCCCACTGTTATCTGCAAGCTCATTCTTTATTCTAATTTAAGCCTTTGAGCCCTATAAGCACCCTGATTGCCACCTTCTGCTGGTAATAAATAGGTGTGGCTGTGACCTGGTTTGTCTGGTTGCCTCCTAATGACTTATTTCAAGCCATGGTGTACAAAGGCCCAATAATGCCACTTAAATTTTGGGTCATGTTTTTTGGATGACTCCACAGGGACAAAAGAAGAAAGATGAGATGTTTCAGAAATTTCTTGTTCATTCCAAAATGTCTGTTCACACGTCTGGCCTTGCCATGCTGAATGCATTATTTATAGTTGCAGTGTTACAAAGTATTTCAATTATGATACTTTTTCAGTTTGCATTATAAGGCTGAGGCAGTTCATATGTAAAAATTTTTTATAAGTACTGCTGCAGTATGAGAGGAGGTCTAGACTAGTAAATCAAGCATTCTACGGAAGGATTAAGATATAGCTCACTGAATTTCATTTGCAGCCAGGCTTATAAGATGTCCCATCTTCTCCCGCTCTACCGAAATAGTACATTAGTCAAGTGCTTTTTTAAAAACTTTCTAAAGCCTTGTATGATATAGTGTTTCATATTATGTTGACGAGTTTAACATTTCACATACTAATGGATTAACAGATTCTTACAATCATAATATGGCTGTCCTATGACTTTTGTGACATCAGTCATAATAGCCATATAATGCTTGTGATTTGGTATGCCTGCTTGGCCTTGGTACCATTAAATGTCAAATAAATCCCTGGTTAAGTAGTTAGACTGCCCTCTGTCTGAGATAAATGGTCTTATTGGATTTACATGGTATGAGATATATGAGAGACCAAATTGGAAGGGAGAGGAAGACAGTGGCAAACTGATAGTGGTCAGTTCAGCAGCCCAGTGAAAGTTGCAAGAGATTGTTGATTTGTTCCACACAATCACGGTAATTTGAAATCACAGCATTTCTGTCAGTTTGCATTCATGACACTTTCTGGATAAAGCCGGAGAAAAACGTGCGGGAAAAGTGTGCATCGATACTTCAAATCACCATAGCAACCATTTAGCTTCTGATTGCAGGGACTCTGCATATTATGTCGTGACAAGCTGTGAAACTGTCGGATTACCTTAGTGTGTGATTGTATCTCTGAGTGTGATTGCAAGACTGTTGGAGATGGGATTTAATCTTTTTATAAGTGCTAACATTTCTCTGCATCCCTGTCTGAACACATCAGTTCATGCTCACTAATCAAACACAATTTGGAGGGCAAGATAGAAGAGGGGGAAGACTGAAATATAAAAGTTCCAATAGCTAGTAAAGTGACGGATTAAAAAGCAATAATAAAAACAGAAGAGACAGGATGATTTTTGAAAATGTTTCTTGTCAGTGGTTTTCCAACAAACTGAAAAAGTTGCAAAACTCATTTACATATAACTTCTTCTTTAATATCTTCTTCAACTTTACCATACATTCACTTAAGTTGATGCATAACTTTGTATAACAAGCTTCAACGTGATTTTTTAAATTGCATCTTTAGAAATGTAATACAGTGTATAAAAAGCAATATCAGTTTCACATTGCCAATTGCTTTTAGGGAAGCACAGAACATTCAGGTGAGGTTTAAAATTGATAGTTTCTAAATAAATATGCCATTGTTTAAAATTAACTCTTAATTAGTTCAGTCTGAACACTTTCCCAGTTGCTTGTCTCTTCAACTTGAATTAGATCTATAGTCCTACAGATTTTTCATTTAAGAGGCACTTTGAATTATGCAGATAAATACAAGTAGCTTTGGCAATGAAACAGGACTTTTAAAGGAATATTTCACCCAATAATAAAAATGAAATTAATTGAAATAAAAAATGAAAATATAATTTACTCACACTCATGTCATTCCAAACCTGTATGACTTTATTTCTTATGCAGAACACAAATGGAGATGTTTTAACAATTATTCTGGTCCATCTTTTCAATACAATAACAGTGAATATTGCCTTACTTTAAAGCTTACAAAAGTATCATAAAAGTTGTCCATGTGATTCATGCATTATATTCCAAGTCCTCTGAAGATATACATTAAAAATCTTGACAATCATTGCATGTTCATGAGTGAATGAAGGAAGCTCGTTCACAGTGGCATTTGTGTGAGATCTTAAATTGTTTTTAGTGTGTGAACACGAGTGTGAATATGAACTACAGTGGCAAGAAAAAGTATGTGAACCCTTTGGAATTACCTGCATTTAATTATACGTTTGTCTTAAAATCTGGTTTGATCTTCATCTAAGTTACAATAATGAACAAACACGATAAAAAAAAAAAAAGAAAAAATAGTTTTATCTAATAACACACAAATTATTGTATTGTTTTTGTACATATTGAATACATCATGACGTAAACAAAAGCTAATTTGAGTCAGGAGCTGGCAAACCTGGCATCCAGTTAATGAAATGAGATTGGAGGTGAGGGTTAGAGCTACTGACTATACTTATAAAAAGCACTCAAACATTTTAAGTTTGCTATTCACAAGAAGCATCTGCTGATGTGGACCATGCCTTGCAAAAAAAGAGATCTTAGAAGACTTACGATCAAGAATTGTTGCAGTGCATAAAGCTGAAAAGAGCTTAGATATTAATCTGTCCACAGTTAGACAAATTGTCTATAAAAGAAGATGATTTAGTACTGTGGCTACTGTCCCTAGAAGTGACCGTCTAGCAGTGGCGATTTCTCAGGGCCAGCAAAGCCTTCTCTGCTGGTGTAACATGCCTAATGAATAAATATTTTTCATCCTTTCATTCTCATTCACCTTTTTGCCTATGTATTTTCAGTCACTTTCCACTCCTAATTCATCTACAAACGAATAGCAAAAAAATAAAACGTTTATTAATTAAAGTTAATTAAGTTAAGTTTATTTATTAAAGTTAATTAATCCCCCGATGCTTATAGCAAAGCATGTCAGCTGTTTCACAAATCGCATGCTCCATTGCCGAAGCACTGCGTGAGTCTGAGCTCCACCCTGTCAAGTGCTTTTTGCATTGTTATAGCAACATCAGGAGTTTTCTAAGTGTAAATTAGGCTGCTTGAGCATTCCGTGTCGGATCAAGTTTCGAAAAGTAACCATGTAACCTTACGAAACAAAAATTATTGTGAGCAACATTTAAATTGCAAATATTATTAGAGAGCTTTTTCATGGTATTAGACCTCCTTGGTTCTGGCTTTCGTGCATGGATGCGTTTTTAAAATGTCAATTGGTATTATTAGTTGACCGCCATGTAATGTATGATTCATATTCATTGTGAAACTGTGTTTTCTTAATGGCATGAATCGCATTGAAGGCCTAGACTTAAAATGCACGGGCCGCCACTGCCGTCTAGCCAAGATGACTCAAAGGGCACACCGCAGAATGCTCAGTGAGGTAAAAAGAACCCTAGAGTGATAGCTAAAGACTTGAAGGGATCATTGGAACTGGTTAACATCTCGGTTCATGAGTCTACTATAAGGAAAGCATTAAACACACATGATGTCTATGGCAGGACACCACAAAGGAAACCGCTGCTTTCCAACAGGCTGCACACCTGAAGTTTGCCAAAGACCATCTTGACACTCCACAACGCTACTGGGAAAATGTTTTGTGGACTGATTTAACTAAGGATGAATTGTTTGGGAAGAACACGCATCACTACGTATGGCATAAAAAGGGCACCACATACCAACATGAAAACATCATCCCAAAGGTGAAGTACAGTAGAGGGAGCATCATGATTTGGGGCTGCTTTGTCAGGGTGGCTGTGCAGCTAAAGCGGAGTAGTAATTAATTCACAGCTACCGGAAATGCTTAGTTGAGGTTACTGCTGCCAAAGGAGGATCAACCAGTTATTAAATCAAAGGGTTCACTTACTTTTTCCATAGAACTGTGAATATTAAATGGGATGTGTTCAATAAAGACATGAAATATTATAACTGTTTGTGTGTTGTTAGCTTAAGCACATTGTGTTTGTCTATATTTGTGACTTTGAAGATGAGATTCCATTTATGACCAAATTAATACAGAAAACCAGCTAATTCCAAAGGGTTCACATACTTTTTCTTGCCACTATATTTATTTAATGGCTTTCAATGGGATTCTGACAATACAAACAGTCATCTTGTCTTTTTGTACCATTTTTTTAAAAATCTAAACAATGACCTTTTGGGGCTTTTGAAGTGAATGAGCAATAAAGTGTGCTTTATGCTAGCCAATGCATCATATTATTGGTCCCCCACAATCACTAAATGGTCAAACAATTGTTAAATGTTTGATTTGTTTTAATGACCTCATCTGTCTCCCCCAATAAACTCAGTGTGTACTTGTGTCTTGAGTTATGCTGGGGTTCCAGGGTTCATGAGCTCCAGCCTTTGAAATGTTTAGTCACAACAACGTGAAGACGTATTTTTCGGCGAAATGTTTCCTGTTGAACAAGATGGTTATTAGCTAATCAACTAATTAGAACCCCTGGGTTTAATTAGGCCAATAGAACACACAAACACACACATCTACATCTCACTGCTATGTCAGAGTGATTGTTAATTACTTCATTGTTCATTAGTGACAGAGCCCTAGGCCTTAATTAGAGAACTGGATATAAAAGGCATAAACAAGAAGTATGGCTGTAATTACATACACACTAAATTTTCTAAACAAGCCCACCTTTAGCTATCCATTTGAGTTGGCATACTGTAAGTGTATAAAAGATGTGTGGAACTTCCTCCATCATATTGGTTGAATTTTTGCTGTGCTTTTGTTCCTCACCTTCCTCAGTGAATTGACAAACTGATCAGGTGAATTACTTACCAAACGACCAGTTGATCCATTGATTTGCTTTAGACAGCTGTCCTTGAGTGGAAATGAATATCAAGACATGCAAATCTTTATGAGTAAAAGCAGTACTTTGCAAAACAATTTTAAGTATATAAAATACATTTTCATGAAATGTTTATTTTCAATAAAATTGTATTTTTATTTTTTATGATTCAAATAATTTGCACCTTCTCTGTAATTTTTTTTTTTTTTTTTTTGATCATCCTTTTATAACCCCCATCATTTTTTCAGGTTTGTTTCAATGTCTTATATTCCTTTTCTCCTCATTTTGTTATCCACAGCTGTATGTGAGTGGGTGTGCTCATGGGCACGTGTCTGTGCAAATACATGATGAGGCCTTTATATGAAAGATGGTTCACAGAGGAGCTGGACAGGTGTGTCCTGTATGTGGGAGGTTGGTTGAGTTAGAGTTTGGAGAACAGGTCCGTGTGTGTGTCTGGTGCTTAGAATTCAAAGCATAGCGATAAATCATTCAAAACCTCCCTCTGTAATCACACACACTCAGAGTTGTGATGTATGAGCCATGTCAGATTCAGCAGCCCCATGACACACACACTTCACAAAGGAACACTGGCAAGCACACACACACATTGTGCTGGAAGAGGGGAGCAGTAGGAGAGGATTAGCAGTGGTATTTGGGAAACCACATGGTACACGCTCATCCTCTGTCTCGCTCTAATTTTTGCTATTCCGTCTCTTTTTACACTTCTCCAGGTTCCTCCCAATTAAATATAGAAATCACCACCATCACTGCATCTTGTAAGAAGAGATGTGAGCCAGTATAATGGCATTCTTAGGCAATATATTACATGATAGGGCCACACAATTATGACAAAAATTACAATTGTCAATTATTTCCCTTGATATTGTAATTGTGGTTCAATTTACGTTAAAATACTTATTTTGGGTGGATCAGCTGCATACCGTATTTTCAGGGTTGGGGAGTAACGTAATACATGTAACGGGATTACGTATTTATAATACAAAATATTAGTAACAGTATTCCAGTACAGTTACAATTTAAATCATTGGTAATCAGAATACAATTACATTCAAAAATTATTTTGATTACTGAAGAGATTACTTTGCATTTTATTGTCATTTGCTTCATTTAATGTTTAGACTATTCAGTTGGAATGCATTTATCCATTTAAATGTTGCAATCTGAGGAGCATTTGAACAGCGTTGAAACACTTTCTTATGATGTGTTACATTCATAATGTTCAAGTTCAAACTGTTGAGTGAAAAGGTGGATATGATGTCACTGAGGAACTTTCCCTTGGAAATTATTCTACATTTTAACAAAAAACAGTTAGAAGCGCTTTGACAGATGAAACGTAAATCCAATAAATACACGATTACATGCCTTGTCAATGTTTTTTATGTGGGTAGGGTATTTTTACATGAAATGCTAACCAATGTAGCCTTTAACATCATATAGAAAGCTACAAATAATATATTTTCTGCTTCATTCTATGAACAGAATTCACATACAAGTAAAAAAGGATGTTGTTGTGTACATTCTGCAGGATTTTGAAGTTTGGGCAGCAAAAATAGTTAACCTTGTGGAAATTGTCATGTGAACATTTAGCTTTATGCTAAGCTAAAATGCTATTTGTTGTCTTTACATGCATCTGTTACCAGGCGCGTTTACATTTTATAATGAATTCTATGACAAAAATGCACATTGGAGCATAACTTCTAGTAAGACCTTTGATATTAGAGAAAATTGCAATGAACTGTGATGAACTGCAAAAATCTTACTCTTAATGAGAATTTAAATATTGTTTTTCTGTAAAAATATCTAAAAATCCTTAAAACAAGATAAATTTACTTGAGTAGCAAAACTGCATAAGATATTTAGGCTTTTTTTTTCAGAGAATGTTTTTTTTATATATATATATATATATATATATATATATATATATATATATATATAATTGAATTTTCATACTTTATGTGTTTATAGTCAAAACAAGTGAAAACATTTACCAGTGCTGAAGAAGTAATCCAAAGTATTTAGATTACGTTACTGACCTTGAGTAAACTAATGGAATACTTTACAAATTACATTTTACAGCATGTATTCTGTAGCGGAATACATTTTACAAAGTATTTTTTATGTCGGCTGCACATACAAAACAAGTTGAGAGTTGTGTTCCTCAATAACTTTAATGCTATTTTATACATGGGTAAATCAAGACCAATTGCCTAAACAGTCATTTTCACATCGGCTCCCTTAGAAGCATAAAAAGAAAAATGATTTGAAATAAATTATACAAAGAAGCAAGCAACTGACATTTCTGTAATTGGTTACAATGCTTACCCACTGCAAAAACACACATTCAATAGAAAATTATATAGAAAATTTTGACGCAACAGGAGTAGACTTACATGGACTGCTATAATTGACATTTCACAATTAGTTAATTGTGGTAGCTTTAATTGTAATCTCCAGTATTTATTTGATTTAATTGTTTTATTTATGTTGAGTAACTTAAACTAAAGACACAAGACTTTTATGTAGTCTATTTTTGCTCCTCTAACTGAAAAAGTTCCAAACGAAACCAAAGCAGAATCAACCGTTGTGTTGCAGAGTAATACAAACAGTAAAAAGTTTCAGTGCTGTTATACAACCCCAATTTCGAAAAAGTTGGGACTGTATGAAAAATGCTAATAAAAACAAAAAGGAGTGATTCGCAAATTATATTCACCCTTTGCTATATTGAAAGCACTACAACTAAACATTATATGATGTTTTACCTTGTGAATTTAATTTTTTTGTGTGTGTGTGTGTGTGATTAATTTCAAAATCAGATATTTTCAAATGTACAGTAATTTCAAATCAGATGATTGCAACACACCAAAAAAGTTGGGACAGTCGAGTGTTTACCACTGTGAAACATCACCATTTCTTCTAATAACACTTATTAAGCATTTAGACACTGAAGGCACAAGTTTGTTAAGTTTAAAAAGTGGAATTTCCCCCCATTCATCCATTATGCAGGTCTTCAGCTGCACAATTGTACGGGGTCTTTGTTGCCGTATTGTGCTTTCATAATGCACCACACATTCTCAATTGGAGATGGTCAGGACTGCAGGCAGTCCAATCTAGCACACGCACTCTCTGCTTATTCAGCTAGTATGTGGTTTGAAGTTATCCTGCTGAAAATTCCGTGGAGGTCCGTGGAAAAGACGTTGCTGGATGGCAGTATACAGTTGTGCTCAAAAGTTTGCATACCCGGGCAGAAACTGTGAAATTTTGGCATTGATTTTGAAAATATGACTGATCATGCAAAAAAAAAAAAAAAAAACTGTCTTTTATTTAAGGATAGTGATCATATGAAGCCATTTATTATCACATAGTTGTTTGGCTCCTTTTTAAATCATAATGATAACAGAAATCACCCAATTGGCCCTGATCAAAAGTTTACATACCCTTGAATGTTTGGCCTTGTTACAGACACACAAGGTGACACACACAGGTTTAAATGGCAATTAAAGGTTAATTTCCCACACCTGTGGCTTTTTAAATTGCAATTAGTGTCTGTGTATAAATAGTCAATGAGTTTGTTAGCTCTCACGTGGATGCACTGAGCAGGCTAGATACTGAGCCATGGGAAGCAGAAAAGAACTGTCAAAAGACCTGCGTAACAAGGTAATGGAACTATATAAAGATGGAAAAGGATATAAAAAGATATCCAAAGCCTTGAAAATGACAGTCAGTACTGTTCAATCACTTATTAAGAAGTGGAAAATTCGGGGATCTCTTGATACCAAGCCAAGGTCAGGTAGACCAAGAAAGATTTCAGCCACAACTGCCAGAAGAATTGTTCAGGATACAAAGAAAAACCCACAGGTAACCTCAGGAGAAATACAGGCTGCTCTGGAAAAAGACGGTGTGGTTGTTTCAAGGAGCACAATACGACGATACTTGAACAAAAATGTGCTGCATGGTCGAGTTGCCAGAAAGAAGCCTTTACTGCGCCAATGCCACAAAAAAGCCTGGTTACAATATGCCCGACAACACCTTGACACGACTCACAGCTTCTGGCACACTGTAATTTGGAGTGACGAGACCAAAATAGAGCTTTATGGTCACAACCATAAGCACTATGTTTGGAGAGGGGTCAACAAGGCCTATAGTGAAAAGAATACCATCCCCACTGTGAAGCATGGTGGTGGCTCACTGATGTTTTGGGGGTGTGTGAGCTCTAAAGACACGGGGAATCTTGTGAAAATTGATGGCAAGATGAATGCAGCATATTATCAGAAAATACTGGCAGACAATTTGCATTCTTCTGCACGAAAGCTGCGCATGGGACGCTCTTGGACTTTCCAACATGACAATGACCCTAAGCACAAGGCCAAGTTGACCCTCCAGTGGTTACAGCAGAAAAAGGTGAAGGTTCTGGAGTGGCCATCACAGTCTCCTGACCTGAATATCATTGAGCCACTCTGGGCAGATCTCAAATGTGCGGTTCATGCAAGACGACCAAAGACTTTGCATGACCTGGAGGCATTTTGCCAAGACAAATGGGCAGCTATACCACCTGCAAGAATTTGGGGCTTCATAAACAACTATTACAAAAGACTGCATGCTGTCATTGATGATAAAGGGGGCAATACACAGTATTAAGAACTAAGGGTATGCAGACTTTTGAACAGGGGTCATTTCATTTTTTTCTTTGTTGCCATGTTTTGTTTTATGATTGTGCCATTCTGTTATAACCTACAGTTGAATATGAATCCCATAAGAAATAAGAGAAATGTGTTTTGCCTGCTCACTCATGTTTTCTTTAAAAATGGTACATATATTACCAATTCTCCAAGGGTATGCAAACTTTTGTGCACAACTGTATGCTGCTCCAGAATTTGTACATACAGTTGAAGTCAGAAGTTTACATACACCTTAGCCAAATACATTGTCACAATTCCTGTCATTTAATTGTAGAAAACATTCTCTGTCTTTGGTCAGTTAGGATTACTACTTTATTTTAAGAATGTGAAATATGAGAATAATAATAGAGGGAATGATTTATTTCAGCTTTTATTTCTTTCATCACATTCCCAGTAGGTCAGACGTTTACATACAATTTGTTAGTATTTGGGAGCATTGCCTTTAAATTGTTTAACTTGGGTCAAACTTTTTGGGTAGCCTTCCACAAGCTTCTCACAATAAGTTTCTGGAATTTTGGCCCATTCCTCTTGACAGAACTGGTGTAACTGAGTCAGGTTTGTAGGCCTCCTTGCTCGCTTGCTTGCTTGCACCCTTTTTCAGTTCAGCCCACAAATTTTCAGATTGAGGTCAAGGCTTTGTGATGGCCACTCCAATACCTTGACTTTGTTGTCCTTAAGCCATTTAGCCATTTGAAAGACCCATTTGCAACCGAGCTTTAGCTTCCTGGCTGATGTCTTGAGATGTTGCTTCAATATATCCACATAACTTTCCTTCCTCATGATGCCAGTTATTTTGTGAAGTGCACCAGTCCCTCCTGCAGCAAAGCACCCCCATAACATGATGCTGCCACCCCTGTGCTTCACGGTTGGGATGGTGTTCTTCGGCTTGCAATCATCACCCTTTTCCTCCAAACATAATGATGGTCATTATGGCCAAATAGTTACATTTGTGTTTCATTAGACCAGAGGACATTTCTCCAAAAAGTAAGATCTTTGTCCCCATGTGCACTTGCAAACTGCAGTCTGGCTTTTTTATGGCAGTTTTGGAGCAGTGGCTTCTTCCTTGCTGAGCAGCCTTTCAGATTATGTCGATATAGGACTCGTTTTACTGTGGTTATAGATACTTGTCTACCTGTTTCCTCCAGCATCTCCACAAGGTCCTTTCCTGGGATTGATTTGCACTTTTCGCACCAAACTACATTCATCTCTAGGAGACAGAATGCGTCTCCTTCCTGAGTGGTATGATGGCTGCGTGGTCCCATGGTGTTTATACTTGTGTACGATTGTTGGTGCAGATGAACATGGTACCTTCAGGTATTTGGAAATTGCTCCCAAGGGTGAACCAGACTCATGGAGGTCCACAATTTTTTTTCTGAGGTCTTGGCTGATTTCTTTGAGATGTCAAGCAAAGAGGCACTGAGTTTGGAGGTAGGCCTTAAAATACATCCACAGGTACACCTCCAGTTCAGTACACCTCCTATCAGAAGCTAATTGTGTAAAGGCTTGACATAATTTTCTGGACTTTTCTGGAATTTTCTAAGCTGCTTAAAGGCACATATAATTTTCAAATCACTACTTTTGTTTTTATTAGTATTTTTCATACTGTCCCAACTTTTTTGGAATTGGGGTTGTACTAAATATCAGCTCTATTGGAGCATCAGTTGACTAATCAAATTAGAGAACCAAAACTGTTACACATATTACCATATAATTGTCTTAAATTGAAAAGGATTTTAAAGGTGCACTCAGTAACTTTTGTCTTTGTGAAAGTGTCTAATAACAGGGCGGTTACTGAGATTAAGCCAGTAGTATTCGGCTGGTCATGTGATTCTAACATATATTCATACTCTATATGTAGAATAAAACAGCTTTTATAAGGTTACTGATATGACTGGAGTCTTCATTTTAATGTGATTGGTCATGATTTCCTACATATATTGCAAAATTACAATTCATGTCTTTAGGAGTTAAACCTTTTTAATAAGGAAAAAATTACTGAGTGAACCTTTAAATAAAGAATCACTATTGACAGTGTAATTTATTGTCCAATTAGCCTTAAACTTTGTCTGAGAAAGTGCTCCACAAAGGTCAGTTTGTGTCCCTGAAACAAAGTACTATAACCTATAGTAGGCTGTGATGTAGGTTGTTAGTTGCCCAGGTCAAAGTTGTGGTAGTGGGGAAGTACTGTATGTTCAAAGTATTTGGAATATGAAAAAAATGGTAACACTTTACAATAAGGTTCCATTTGTTGACATGAATAGCAATGAACAATAATTATACAGCATTTGTTACTCTTGATTCATGTTAATTTCAACATTTACTAATACATAAATTAAAAGTTGTAAATGTTAACATTTTATGCAATGTGAACTAACATGAACTAACAATGAACAATTTAGTTTTGATCAGTTAACCATTAACCAACACTATGGTAAAATTGATTGTGTTATTGAAATTAGTGTAAAATTATAGGGTAGTGTGTCATAAGAGCATAAGGCAGACATGTTGACTCATCAGAGGAGAGAGGGCATCCATGGGGACTGGTGAAAGTTCTTGGTCCGCAGTTTCCATAGTGATGCCTGGGGAGGAGTCTGACAAGATGAATAATTTAAGATTCATGCTGAATGTTGCACTGTAAAAACAAATAAAAATAATAATAATAATAATAATAAACAAAATAAAAATAATAAAAAACATATATATATATATATATATATATATATATATATATATATATATATATATATATATATATATATATATATATATACACTGCCGGTCAAAAGTTTTGAAACACTTGACTGAAATGTTTCTCATGATCTTAAAAATCTTTTGATTTGAAGGCATATGATTAAATGTTTGAAATTAGTTTTGTAGACAAAAATATAATTGTGCCAACAAACTAATTTATTTCATTATAAAACTAAAATGTAATTAAAAAAAAAAAAAGTTTTTGAAATTGATGACTTGGACCAAATAATTAAGAAAAGCAGCCAATAAGTGCCCAACATAGATGGGAACTCCTTCAATACTGTTTAAAAAGCATCCCAGGGTGATACCTCAAGAAGTTGGTTGAGAAAATGTCAGGAGTACATGTCTGCAAATTCTAGGTAAAGGGTGAGTACATTGAAGATGCTAAAATATAACACAGTTTTTATTTATTTTGGATTTTGTTTAGTCACAACATAATTCCCATAGTTCCATTGATGTTATTCCATAGTTTTGATGACTTTACTATTATTCTAAAATGTGAAAAAAAAAAAAATTATAATAAAGAATGAGTAAGTGTTTAATAACTTTTGACCGGTACTGGTACACTAGTGTATATATATATATATATATATATATATATATATATATATATATATATATATATATATATATATACACACTACCGGTCAAAAGTTTTGAAACACTCATTCTTTATTACAATTTTTTTTTAATAAATTAATATGGTGGCACAATTATATTTTTGTCTACAAAACTAATTTCAAACATTTAATCATACGCCTTCAGATCAAAAGATTTTTAAGATCATGAGAAACATTTCAGTCAAGTGTTTCAAAACTTTTGACCGGTAGTGTATATATACTCAACCAATTGGTTTTGGGTGACAATAGACCAAAATATAACTCTTTTTTTTTTTTACTATAAATCTTGACATCAGCAGTCTCCTTGGTGATCAGGATTTCAAGCTCGATTACACTTCCTATAGCATCGTCTAGGGCTCTGTGTATGCGTCAAGCACTAGAAAGTGAAATCGAGCTTGAAATCATGATCGTGCCTAGAGATTGCAATGGCAAGATCTACAGTGAAAATGAGTTACAATTTGGTTTGTTCTCACTCAAAACCGACTGAATCGCTTCAGAACACATGGATTTAACCACTGTAGTAGTATGGATAACTTTTTGCTCCCATAATGTGCTTTTTGTAGCTTGAAATATCTGGTCACCATTCACTTGTGTTGAATTGACCTATAGAGCTGAATTTTCTTCTAAAAAATGTTGGTTGTGTTCTACACAGTGATACACATCTGGGATGGCATGAGGGTGAGTAAATGATGAGCACCACCAATCAAATAAGTTGCTGTGGATTTAATGAACTTAAGTAAATTTTTAAATCAGTTACTTTAATACTTTTACATAAGTTATTTTCTTATGAGCTACTTTAACTTTTACTTGAGTCAATTTCCATGAAGGTATCTTTACTTTTACTCAAGTATGACAAATGGATACTTTATACAACATATACAGCGTGTAGTTCTCTTGAATTATATTTTTTATTTCAGCTGAATAGTTTTTCTAAATTCAATAACTTATCACAAGTTCAGCTAACAAATACTTGGATAATTGAGTTATCTATTCAAGATCAATCCAGGGCAGTTATTCCAACTCTACATTTTAAGTTATGATAACTAAAAGGTAAAATATTTTTTTTACAGTGATAAGAACACACACACACAGACAGAGAGAAAGAGTTATAAGGACAGGAAGTGTATACTTACTGACAACAAGAAGAACTGTTTACTTTGGGACTATGTCAGAACAGGCTTACTTTTCACTAGGATTTCCACGTGACTTGGTTTCTTTAGGTATTCATTCTTACATTTGCTGCTATAACAGCTTCCACCCTTCTGGGAAGGCTTTCCACTAGGTCTTGGAACATGGCTGCTGGAATTTGCTCCCATTCAGACACAAGGCTATCAGTGAGGTCAGGCACTGATGCTGTGATTAGCATTAAGATTTGTCCTAGCCAGTCTCATAAAGTCAGAATGAGATTCATTGTCAGAAACACTTGCATTACTTTCTGCAAAATCTCACATCAGTGGTACAAGAATCATTCAATCCCTCAAGTTATGTCCCAGCTAGATTTGAAAAGGTCAGTTTGGCAGAGTGTTACGTATAGCGCTTTGTCCATTGAAATGGGAGACAGGAAAGGTATCCATGGAGCTATATAGAAGAGGTAAAACAGTTTAAATTAAAGCACCATCTGTATTAATTCTCCCACAAATAGAAAAATAGATCAAATTTGGCTGTCAAGGTTCCATGCGATCTGCTGAGGCAGGTGTAATGGGGGTATTTTGACAGTGTGTTCTGGGTTTGTGTAAGTAAGATGGGTTGTTTTGTACAATGGCAATGAAAAGTCTTTTTATATTGCATTCACCGAACTGAAATACTGTTATTGTTTATTGTTTGAAGTTTAAAGATGAGTAAGATATTATTTACATTTTAGAGAGCCGTCTAGTTAGATTACAGGTTTGAAAGTTTAATAAAATACATGTACACAAATGTTCAAATCACACAATATTTCAATACATTTTGTCTACATGTGCTTGTGCAAAAGTGGCAGGTTGCCACAGCAACATTCTGGTGCAGTCCTATAAGAGCTGGGATGAGTTTGTGGACTGTGGCCAGACCTATGTTTGAACTTTGTGGGGTGTGATGCCTTCAAAACACAAGCTGGTTAATTCACAGTGTGAGCCAACATATGTGTCCCACAATCAAACCATTACACATGTCGAAGAGAGCTTGAATAAAAAACAGAGATCTAGTGGACTCTCATCTTGGCACTGGTCTTTCACAATCTGCCCTGTGTCCTTGGACTTTAGACACAGTTTTGGTTTTGTGTGTAAGGAAGGAAAAAACCATGGATGCAATAGTGTACATTTTTGTTTTAGTTTTATCATTGCTTACATTTTCTTAGCTATTGGACTTCCAAAGCACCGTAACTGAATATGATACACTATGGACTAGGAAGTGTATTATTAATGATGATTCTTCTCCTCTTCCTCCTCCTCCTTTTTCTTTTTATTATTCTCCTACATTCTCCTCCTCTTCCTCCTACTACTTATTATTTTCCTCATTCTACCTCCTTTTTCTTCCCTCTCTTCTGCTCCTTCTGTTTCTCCTTTTACTTTTCTTCTCCTTCTTCCTCCATTTTCTTTCTTCTTCCCTCTTTTCTTTTTTCTTCTTCCCCTTCTTATTCTACTCCTCTTCCTCCTTATCCTTTTCCTTCTTGTCATCATCCTCCTTTTTAATTTTCTTCTTCCCCTTGTTCTCCTCATCCTTCCTCTCCTTTTCCACCCACTACTACTTCTCATTGTCCTCCTTCTTTTCCATTTTTCTTCTTCTCCTACTTCTCTTACTTCTTCTCTTCCTCCTTCTCCTTCTTCTGCTATTTATCATCGTCGTCCTCCTCCTACTTCTCCTCATACTTCTTCTCCATTCTCTTCCTCCTCTTCTTCTTCTTCTTCCCATACTTATTATCCATCCTCTTCCCCCTTTTCTTCTTACTCCTCCTATTCCTCCTCCTTCTCATACTTCTTATTCTCCATCCTCCTCCTCCTCCTTTTTCTCCTTCTCCATTGTCTTCTCTTTTTTCTCCTCCTTTTCTTCTCCTTCTAGTTCCTCCTTCCCTACTCTTCTTCTTTGTCTTTTCTCTCTCTCTCTGACACACACACACACACGCACACACACACACACACCATGAACATTCCTATTTTTTTCCACCCACCTACACATACAAAGACAAACAAACAAATACACACACGTTTGTCTTTCTATCATGACGAGGGTGTTCCATTGACTTCTGTTGTTTTTAAACTGAGCTAATGATATTTTTTATCCCCTACCCCTAAACATAACCCTCAAACCTACCCCAAACCTTTTTGAATTTTTGATTTTCATTAAGACATTATTTAGTACAGTTTAAGTATCCTTGTTTTTTTCTGTAAAGATGCTTTGAATAATAAAGTGCTATGAATAATAAAAATGACTTGACTTGGGAGCAAATGTCCCTGCAATGATGGTGAAACCTGGCAATCTTGTTCCATGAGATCAAGGTGTCTACCTCTATGAAGCAAGTATCAATACTGCCTTCACAAATAATATAATTATTGGTTAAAGGATGTGTTTGTAGATATGATTAATCTTGAAGACACATCTGTATACACATACTTGTCTCTTACCACTTACTGCAATTGACCTGTGTATTGTTTATATCAACCATTAAATATTAGTGCTCACAAGGCATACACCAGTGAAGCATCTTTGTGGTTATGATTTATTGTCAACACAAGGGGCCGTAGTGTTCTCTTACTGTGTTATCATCTTGGCAGTGATATTTCAGAAGAGAATGTGGTAGAGAATTGTAATGTTTTAACAAACTTAGGATAATCTGATGGTGTATTGATCATATCATAATTATTGTTACCTCTAAATGTAATATTATTTTATTTTAAATATAATTCCTTCAGTTATGACAGGATATCAGATTTTCAGATATACACAGCAGTACAATCCCTAAACATTTTCCTTTATAAAACTATGTACATCCGGGTCATTATATTGAAATTTTGTCACAGACTGGTAAAAAATATTATAGATTTTTTTTTTTTTTTTTTCAGGTTATGATTGTATATTAGTGGTTTAGGATTATGTGATTTGACTTTTTAATACGTCTATCTACTGGCATTGTTAGTGGAAAGATTATAAAAAAAAACAAGAAGACAGAAAATAAAATGTTACTTCACCCTACATAATGACTGAGGAAATATTTGTTCAGGTCATGACCCACTGAAGTGAAGACCTCTTCACTAGATGGACTGGATGTCATCCTTACCAAACCATACCCACATGCACACACAGACAAAGAACTGGCAAGCACAACAAAACATTTGCATATGCTCTGAGCAGCAAAAGACGTGGAAGAGCAAGTGTAGCTTGGAGCTGGTTGGCAGTCTTGAATGCCTTGACATGCGGTCTCTACATATAAATACTTGAATAACTGTACTCAAGGGCTGTGGTGTGTTGAACAAGAGAAAGGGAAAAAGAGAGTATAAGAGATAGAAAAGAGATGATAGAATCTTAGATTAGTGTGTCACATTTATACAGTGTCTTAGTCTTTGCACTAAATAAAGCTATTAAACAGAGAATAAAGCTATAGAAACAAAGAGAAGTGTTGATTTTACTAAGAGACATATTGTAAATTATAGATTATACTGTAATGTCATCAGTTAAACTTCTATGTCTGAATAAAAACCAAACACATACAAAATAAAAATTGTCAAAACAAGCTTGCACATTAAAGTATATTCATATACTGTACATACTGTATATTAACCCACAATTTAATAAAAATAAATGAATGACAATCCAAGTAAAATCAGACTACTGATAAGTCCAACATCCGATACCAACATTTTTGCTTTGGTATGATACCAGCCCTGGTACCTCTGTATTGATACTAAATCGATACTTAGGCTACAAATAAAAAGCCTCGGATTTCAGATGAAGTTACACAGAAAATGACTTGATTAAAATAATTTTTCTGGATTCCATGTTTTATGTTTTAATTATGTTATTATCAAAACTGTTTAATCAAGTGAAAATATAATAATGAACTATCAACAAAAATGTCTATTTTATTTTTGGTGAAATAAAATGCTGCACAGCAGAGCTTCCCAGTGTTCATGCTTCATAGCCTGCTGACATTCAGTACACTTGCTTTTATGATATTGCTTATTATTATTACTATTTTTACTATACAACCATTATTATACAATGTGTTAATATTAAATTATTGTTACTCGTAGTATAATACTAGTTTGAATATTACATTTTTTATACAGCAGTAATATTTTCCTGTCGTATGTCTTTAATGCATCCAGTTGAATAGAGCTTTTGTTTTGGCGGACATTTGAATTCTTCCTGTTTTTGAGGGTTGTTTTTAACAAGCTCCCCATTCTAAATTAAACACTGAAATACTCGCATGCTGAAATCTCAGAGCTGCAATAGGGAAGGAGTTTATGTGAGTGTTCACAGCTGCTCATACCATAAACACACATTATGAGCATCACGCACTATCTCTGTGTGTGTGTGTTAAGTAGATGAAAGAAAGCATGGCGTCACCTCTCATCCATTCTGAAGTGCGCAGCGCATGCAGACTGTATATTATTTAATTAAACAAAATCCTTTTTCTTTTTAATGATCACACTACCAGTACGTTAGTACTGGTATACTGTGCAATGCTAGCAGTTTTGCTTTTTAATTGCTGATTTCTGAAATGGTAAAACCTAAAGATTAATTTCCCTATGGAAATTAATTTCAAATAATTTATTGCACTTCCTTCTTTTATATTAGTATATATTTGCATACTAATGTTTTAGCATATAGATGGGAAATTGTCCTTTATTCAGTTAAAATATTTTTTTTTCTCACCACTGCATTTCACTTGAGAAGAATGAAATACAAAACAGTAGGCTTTACTATCAGTTTCAGTTTTTGTATTCTCTTTTTGTATGTGTTTGTATTTTGTAAAAAAAAAAAAAGGAAAAGATTCTGGAAAATCCAGACAATGGACAGCTCCAAAAGGAAAGGTTGCAGATTTCCCAAACATTTGGGGATGTAATGTCCTGGCCTGATGGCTTCGCCTTTTATTCTTTATAAGCCTGCATGTGGCCTTTATGAGCCATGTTGAGACCTGGGTCTCTAAAGTAAAATACAGTAAAGAAATGTATTTGCCACACAATGAAAACCACAGTAACGAGTAATCATTCAAAAGTCAAAGGAGAGGTTGAAGTGGTGAGACAAGTCCCTAAGGCATCAGACATCACAGCTGCAAAACTTCACCAAGAGCCACTGTTGTTGGGTTACCAAAATGTATAAAACATATTACCCCCATCTCTACATTATTTGTGGCTGCAGGGGTTTGAAGAAATTGCCATTTGACACTGTGTGGTGTAGTTACCGGAATAAAATTAAGGGCTCGTGTATTCCCTATATGCTCTTTATTTTACATCTTCACAACTTCTCTTCTTCTACTCTCCATACATTCTATACATACTCAGTACACAGCAACATCTAGTGTTTAGGTATACTCTCAATACACAACATATTCCCCTATTTATAAAAGAAAGCAATTACCATTGTACTAGAATATCAGGGAAAAAAGAACACCAAAATCACTACTCAGTTATCAACAATATGTGTAACACCTTAACGTATTCGAGTAGTTAACTTTAGAATTGTTCATTCAAGCCTTTAATTTACTTTAGTCTGTAGAACAATAAACATTACAGAATAGTATTTCAAGTATCACTTTCAAGTTATCCTTGCATTCCAACATGTTACACTTGGTCTTTAGACCATACAGGAGCATGACACATCCTTTGTGTACGTGCATTACGAGAAGGTAGTACAGGTGATCGTACTGTAGGAGGTGTGTATGTTGGAGCAAAAGAGTCCTCAGTAAGAGCAGAATTCTCAGAATTATAAGCAACAGCAGCAGATGGAGCAAGATGACTGGCATTCCATATTTTCCCATCCGAAAGAAGAAATGTTGTTGGTCCTTTCTGAGCAACAACTTGGTAAGGCTGAGTAAACTTAGGGTGCGCTTTCTTAAGCAATCCAGGTTTCCTGATGCGTACAAAAGATCCTATCTTGAATTTAGGAGGTGTCACATTTCGTTGAAGGTCCGTGTATTGTTTCATTTTGTTTTGAGATTTTTGAATGGAGAGTTTCACATTGTGCGGGGCAATGGGTGGTGTCATACCTGGTATACCCTTTACATGAAGTTTTGTCTTCATTTGTCAACCACGCAAGAGTTCAGCAGGTGAAAATTTAGTCACAGTGTGTGGAGTTGCTCTGTATGTATGCAGAAATTCAGTCACGAATGATTTCCAATCTTTTCCTTCAATGTTAACAGTTTGAAGACTAAACACTCTATTAAAGTGTTCAATTTCACCATTTGCTTGAGGGTAGTACACTGAACTGCAGTAGTGTTTAACATCGTTGTTTGCAAGGAGTGACTCAAATTCAGCTGAAACGAATTGTGAACCATTGTCAGTTACTAGTTCAAGCGGTGTTCCTTCACAGCTGAAAACACTGGATAAGAACTTAACAGTAGTCACATCAGATGCAAAAGCAATTTCAGGCCATTTGCTGAAATAATCAATGAGTGTTCCTGCAAAGCGACAACCTTGCGGTGCATTGTGTAAAGGTCCCACGATATCGATAACTACTTTCTCCCAGGCAGATGTTGGTGTGGGCACAGGGCAAAGGGGTGCAGTGTGAGTAACGGTGGTTTTGTCATGCTGAAGACAGGTATTGCAAGATTTAATAGTCTGTTCCACTTGACAGTCCATTGCAGGCCACCAGTATAACTCACAAAGTCTCTGTTTCATACGCAGTATTCCTTGGTGGGTAGCATGAGCTAACTGAATGAACTTGGAGTGCATACTAGCTGGAATGATCACTCAATGTGTACCCCGAATGATGAGTCTGTCTTGTACAGCTAGTTCGTTCTGCAGATGGTGAAATGGTGCGATGGCAGGATCCAGGCTTTTTGTATTGCGAGGCCATCCTTTTCCAATGAAACCCCTGACTTGTTGTAGAACGGGGCAAATCTCACATGCAGGTTTCAGTTCTTCCACAGTAACTGCTCTGAATTCAGGAGACAGCACAGCAACCATGTCAGGTTCTTGGTCTAAACTATGTTCTGAACTATGGTCTGTAACAGGAAGAGGTAGGCGTGAAAGGCAGTCAGCTGTAACGTTGTCTCATCCTGGCTTGTATTCCATGCTGTAATTGAAGCACAGGAGATGCGCTGACCAACGTGCAATTCTCATGTCTGCTCATCCCAAGCCTTTTGTGGACAACAGTGTAGTTAATGGGCTATGATCAGTTCGCAGGGTGAAATGATGACCCCATAGGCACGTATGCCATTTTCCCGTTGCCCAAACGCATGCAAGAGCTTCTTTTCCACTGTGAAATACTTTCTTTCACACTCAGATAGCGTTCTCGAAGCAAAAGCAACAGTCTTTTCCACTGTACCATGACACTGAGTAAGTACAGCACCAATGCCGTAATCTGAACCATAGTAGATCTCGATGGATCAAATAATGCAAGGGCTGGACTAGTAGCAATGATCTGTTTCACTCGATCAAAATTTTCTTGAGCCTCATCAGACCAATGGAAACCAGTGGATTTGTGAAGCAGTATGCAAAAAGGTTCCACTAGTGTTGCATAGTTAGGAATTATTTTTGAGTACCAGCCTGCTAGACCTAGAAAAGAGCACAAGGATTGTGCATCATGGGGCGGTGCTGCTTGGGTCATAGCTAGAATGTGCTCTGGGTTTGGCTGTAAGCCAGCTGCAGAAATAACATGGCCAAGGAAAGGTAGCTGTGTTTTCTTAAAATGGCATTTATCTACATTCAGTTTCAATCCACTGTCCTGTAAGCATTTGAGTACCACTTTGAGTCTTTTCTCATCTATATCTGGAATCTCACCATAGATGATTATGTTGTCAAGGTAGCATTGTACACCTTCCTGACCCGCTAAGATCTGTGACATCATTCTCTGGAATGCACTCGGTGCTGAAGCCAGGCCATAGGGAACTCGTGTGAAGCAGTATAATCCTTTATGGGTGACAAAAGCTGTCAAGTCCCTGCTGTCTTTATGTAGAGCCAGTTGGTTATACTGTATGCATTTTGAAGATCAATCGAAGAGAACATAGCAGATCCTCGTAAGTCAGTGAAAATTTCCTCGATGTGATGCAGAGGGTGACTGTCTATTATTACGGCTCTATTTTGTTCTCTGAGATCGACTCCAAAGGTGAATTTTACTGTCTTTCTTTTGTGGAACCACTAGCGGAGAAACCCATGGAGACAAATCAATTTTTTCCATGACTCCTTCAGATTCTAGTCTTTGTAGCTCTTGAGAAACTGCATCTCGTATTGCAAATGGTAATCTGTGCCATTTCTGTTGGACAGGCCACACATCCGTCCACACGTTCACTTTGTGTACGAAGCCAGTAGCAATTCCCAGTGGCTGGGTTAGGTTAACAGTAGTTTGGCATTCGATAGTAACAGGTGTAATGTATCCATTTTTGATTTCCAGCTGCAGTGCAGTGAAGAGGTCCATTCCTAATATCGGCTTTCCATCTGGCACAATGTAAAAGGAAGCACGTGTATGGTAACCCTGATAAGTGACTGTAATAGGGAGGCACTCTGCAACTGGAATTGGCTTTTTTAAGTATGTGACAAGGTGAACATTAGGGCGTGTAAGAGAAATGTCTGCAAAATGCTATTGGTACAGGTATTCTGGAAGGATGGAAACAGCAGAGCCAGTATCCATGAGTAAATCAACATTCAGTGATTTTCCACATTCAGTGTGTAAGGAGACATTGCAAGAAAGATATTGTCTCCGTCGCAGTTCACTAGCAGTTCCCGTAGAGCAGCCACATGTTGCACAATAGGTTCACGAGACCATTGGGCACGCTGACGAAATTTATTTCTTTCGGCGACCACATTCACTTTCTGAACACAAATTTTGCACAACACACTCAGTGCAGTCTCATAATGTTCATCCGTCACTGTAAGTGTATAAAAAATATGCTGTCCCTCCGTCCCAAGACAGTGTATAAGCAAAGCATGTTTTCTCTTTTCAGGCAGGGCCTCCTCAGACAGTGCCGTCATGTAGTTATCAAACATACAAATCCATGCAGTAAATGGAATATTCAGCTCATCCGGAGTTTCAAGAAATGCAGGAGGAGGTGAGAGAGTGAGTAGGGCCATCTTCGTCACCAATATGTGGTGTAGTTACCGGAATAAACTTCAGGGCTCGTGTATTTCCTACATGCTCTTTATTTTACATCTTCACAACTTCTTTTCTTCTACTCTCTGTACATTCTATACATACTCAGTACACAGCGACATCTATTGTTTAGGTATACTCTCAATACACACACACTGTTATAGTGGTGCGTAAAGGCTGTACAGTCTGTAGAGTTTAGGAGCTTTCAGTCATTAAGATTAAGGTTCCTTGGAGAATACTGTCATCCACCAATAATGTATTTACAAAACTTTATTTGGACCCAGAAGGAGAGACACCCAGAGCTAATTTTAGCATATTCAATTCAGTAGGGAACTGAATGGAACTGAAAGAAAACACTGCAAATGCATAATGTTTTGGGGTTATTTTTTTCCATCATAATCCATTGAAGATTTGTTTTCCCATAGAACAGATTGACGATTACCTTCGACACCATCTAAGAAGATTGAACATTTCTGAATACTATATTAGGTAGCAAAATATTTTCTCAAGACTAATGTATGAATTTTTTTGTAACCAATTTCTGATTTCTAGAGATACATGCCTGTAGTATATTACTGATAAGATTTGAACACAGGATGTTGTTACTAACGAGTGACGAGGGAATAATTCTTTTTAAACTTGCTTATTTTAAATATAGAGTGAATGCCTTTTCTAAATAGGCCTTTGCACTTTTAATTCTAATATGGGACAGGGATTAATACGCTCTCTTAATACTGATGGGAACCAGTGGCCTAAGGATGATAAAAATAATCCTATCCTAATGGGAGCTTGGTCATCTTGGTCAGCCCTCTGAGAGAATGGGAATAGATTAAACCGCTGTTTATGTCGCAAAGCTAACAGGCTAACACCATGCTAATCCCACTAAGTGGCTGTTTATGTAAACGCTCAAGCCAAGGAATCCCTGATGAGGGCTGTATTGACATAAGGCTCAGACATGTGCGTGCACACCTCCATGCATTTAGATCACTTCACCGCTCCATGGACGCATCAATGGAGGGATAGACGGATGATCCCAAAGGATCTGAAATGGACACACACACCCTGTCTGATCCTCCAGCCTTTATCCACATACAAAAACAAAAAGAAAGGGACTAAGCATATGAAAATGACAACTGGTCTTTATCTGTATCTTACAAAGGTTTATGTTCTCATTCAAGGCACAATCATTATCTTAGATTTTTGTATTGTTTGAGTAGAAACATAATGTAGTCTGTGTCTTAAAATAGTCTTTTGTTTAAATTCCACTGATGAGTAGACTATAAAACAAATTCGACCCTTTCGAACAATGCATTGTATTACTGTTAGAATTGACGTTCTGAAGTTTCTGACTTTTAATTTTTTTAACCTCCTTTACATAATTTGATTCTGAGCAACCAATTGCCATTTGGCTATTGGCGCCTCTGTCTTTAGCTTCTCCCTGCCCTGTCTCAGTATTACCGTGACTGCGTTAAGTTCCTGTCAGGATATTGGCTGACAGAGTGTTTAGCATGCACACTGGTGTCTGAGCGATCAAAATGCCAGTCTATAGATCATGAGGGGACTAAAGATCACATCAACAGCCATATGGACACAGGGGTGACATGTCACACTCTGGTGGAATGATCCCTGCCAAAGTCCGGCTGTGATGGTCAGGGTAAAGACAGCCTCATCATTTTATGGTCACTTGCACTGGGTATCATGTTGCCTCTTATGCACAAATTATAATGTGGGAAGATTATAGTGCACAGGTGTGAACCTAAAAGCCTGAAGAGGTCAGGATCTATGCAGAGACCTGTACTGTCTATGCAAATGATCAAAAACCGAGGGGCTTATTGAGGCTTTCTGGTCCAATACTAAACAAAATAGTAGAAAACCATTACTGAAAATACCAACCAAATTCTGCTTCGTTTGTGCACGCAGTGAGCTGTCTGTCTCAATTGTTAAAAGGCACAAAACAAGGTCAGTCCTTATTTTAGCTACTGAGTGGCAGCACAAGGGAAGGAATTACTAGAATGTTTATTTTTAATCAGTTCTCCAGACTTAAAGTTCAGAAACTTATTTTGTCATTAGACCTGCATTCTGAGGATACTGAAGAACCAAAAAATTATCATAGGCTATATACAGTGTTTACTAACATAAATGCAGAATTTTTAGAGACAAAGAGGGTCCAGGTCTTTGCATGTTTGGAACAAATATAGATAAAGTATGAAGCCCTTCGAAGACTGTTTTGCCTATAATCCACTAGGTGTTTGATAGCTGAACATACAGTATAATACTCAACCAGTTAAATGTCTCTAGCCTCTATCAGCACCTGGTGATGTTTCAGCTTTGTTAACCTTCCACCTTATTACAGAAGGTTGGGGGTTCAAGCCCCAGCACTGCCAATATGCCACTGCTGGGCCCCTGAGCAAGGCCCTTGACCCTATCTGCTCCGGGGTGCCATATCATGGCTGACCCTGCACTCTGACCCCAGTTTAGCTGGGATATGTGAAAAAAATAATTTCACAGTATGTGCAAAACATTTGTGATAAATAAAATTAATTAATTATTATTATTATTCAAGCAATCCAGCCATCCATGGACACCTTCTGCCTTGTAGGATATGTAGTTTGCATTTAATTCCAGTCTCATGCAGGTGTGTCAGGTGCAACTAGGATTTGCCCAGAGGGGACAGACAATAATTACTCTTACATAGCTTCACTGTAGGTGTCTGGCAGCTTGTCTGTCTTTCCCTTTCTATCTCTCTTTCTCTTTTTAAAAAAAAAAAAAAAAAAAAAAAAAAAAAAGGACATTTAGTGTGAGAGTGAAGTGTGTGAGAAAGTCCAGATGATTCAGCTCATAAACATAGTTGAGTGTCATATCTGCCCCAGGCTACATTTCCCTTCATCTGAGAATGAGAATATCATTGTTACTCAGACACTGACAGTGTTACTATTGTTGCCTTTAACAGGGAGCGGAGAGGCAGGTGTTGAAAACCATAATGTACAAATGAGAACACTGCTGTACCTCCAAGCATTGTCCTATGCAAAGTGTTAGAAAAAGTGCTAAAAGAGTGTAGCCAGTCCTCCTTGTCAATGAAGTTTGTACCTCAAAGGAATATTCCGGGTTCAATACAAGTTAAGCTCAATCGACAGAATTTATGGCATAATGTTAAATGCCAAAAAAATCATTTACAATTGTTCCTTCTTAAAAAAAGCAAAAACCAAGGTTGCAATGAGACACTTACAACGGAAGTTAATGGAGCCAATTTTTGGAGGGTTTAAAGCAGAAATGTGAAGCATATAATTTTATAACAGTACTTACAGTAATTCTTCTGTTAAATGTTGTTTATTATTTGAGTTTTAAGGTTGTTTAAATCATCCTTTTTGCTGTCGTTTTAAGGTTTTTAAGTTTATGGCGTTACAAAGTTGTAAAGTGCCTTTAACTTACGAAGAAAAGGTTAGTGGGCCATTTTAAAACATAAAAAAAATAAATAAATGATTAAAAAAAAAAGTATACCTTGAATGCATAAATCCAAATGTAAAATCATGTTAACACGCATATTATTTACGAAACAGTGACTGTTTTAACTGTAGGGGAATTCAGTTAAACCCAGTAATGAGACCAGTTTGAACTATGAAGTCCAGGAGTCAAAGTTGAAGTTTCAATAAATAGAGAGAGAGTTTACTGAAGACAGAAACAGAAAATGAGTTGAGGATCTAACCTCGAACTAACTTGGATTACAGAAACAACCATAATTATAGTCATATACAAATGAATTGACGTCATCTTTACAGGCTTACAGTCTTCTGGGTTAACCATAAAGATATTTACAGGAACTATCCAAATATGGTGAACTGCTGATCTACGCAGAAGGTGTTATTTAGAAACATAATACTGATTAGCTGGAACCACGAAGTCTCAGTTGGTCAGCAGATAATCGGAAATAGTAAAACCAACAGGACTCCTCTGGTGCCAGAGGGTGACTGACCAACATCAAATCACCTGGCTCCAATCACTCTAACAATTCCTGTAATCAATTTAGATAAAGACTATAGGAGAGATTGAGAAATACAAAGAAGGTAAAAGAAAATACTGCATCTTAAGAGAAATATGAGACTGCATCTTCTTAATGTTGAATGTCATCGAGACCCAGGCTGAATGTTATTCTTTTCTGCTGGAACAAAACTTTGATAACTTACAGCTCTCACGTACACACTTTTAAGGCCTGAGAATTTCTAGGTGAAAGGGTACAGAAGGTTTGTTCTTTAAAAACTTAAATACAACAAAACTCTTACTTAATATTGATCAGTGATCAATTGAATTTATTGCATTTTCTTAGGGTTAATTTGTGCAGGTGAGCAGAAGTTGAAACAGAATCGGTTTTGTCTGATGAACCCTTAGTTTTGCTTGTAGGAAAAAACTGAATACTGTCTCATTTCCTCTCTCTCTCTCTCTCTCTCTCTCTCTCTCTCTCTCTCTCTCTCTCTCTTTGCACTGAAAGGAATAGTTCACCCAAAAATGAAAATTTGCTGATAATTTACTCACCCTCAGGCCATCCAAGATGTGTCTGAGTTTCTTTCTTCATCAAAACAGAATTTAAGACTTTTAGGATTTCATTTCAGGCCTCCTCCTCTAAACAATGCAAGTGAATGTCCTCCATTTTTTGACGGTCCAAAATGCATATTTAGGGTGCATCAAAATAATCCACATGACTCCAGTCGACAAATAAAGTTCTTTTTTTTCTAAAGTACGATTGATTATTTTTAGAAACAAAACAATACTTGTATACTTTTTAACTACAAATGTTCACTTCTGTACATCTCTGTGACGTGCGCTCATGAGAGGGATGATGTAAGCTCATTGGTAAGGTCACGCGTCACATGGAGAAGGAGTCAGGAAGCGTGTCGTACATCGTTTTCCTTTTTTTTTTTATTATTATTATTTGGAAGTGATTTTTTATTTTATATTGTTTTGAAATAGTTTTGGACTGTTTTGGTTTGTGAACGGCACAAGTTTCTCTTGTAAATAATGACACGCTTCCTGACTCCTCCTCCACGTGATGCGTGACCTTACCAACGAGCTTACATCATCCCTCTCAAATAATGGAGGACATTCACTTGCATTTTTTAGAGGAGGAGGCCTGAAATGAAATCCTAAAAGTCTTAAATTCTGTTTTGATGAAGAAAGAAACTCAGATACATCTTGGATGGCCTGAGGGTGAGTAAATTATCAGCAAATTTTCATTTTTGGGTGAACTATTCCTTGAAGGACATTTTTACATGAAAAACATGGGTTTATGTTTATACATTACTTGCTGCACATTGTAGTTACTACATTTAGTTGTGCCTTTTAGGGTGTGTGTGCTTGTGGGAGGTTGTCAAATCTCTTTTGAATAGGGCAATCATGACAATGAACATTAAACATTAAAGTTGTTTATCCGTTCAGGTCCTTTGATTGCACTGTTGGTCTTTGTTTCTTACTAATTTTTTCAAAGCTCTGTTTCCATGTTCATACTATGTTGGTGATCTTTAGAAAAATAATTTAGAGAGGCTAAACTCAAAGTGACGCCTCATCATGCATTTCAAGCTTTGCTGCACTGACTTATTAAGGTGAGATAGTTTTGAAAATCAGGAAACTGTATCCCACAAATTCAAATGAACCTGTCAATGCACTATTACTACTCTCAGTAACAGGTTCAGACATGTGACTTTCTCAAAAACATTTTGCTCTGCAGCACTATGCCATGCGTAAACTAATTCTAACATTATTTATTTTCTCTGCTATGGAGCTTTAGTAAAGTTTATTACTGTCTGTATGATCAGTTTGAATATTAACCCTTTGGAAAGGACACATTATAATAATTAATCCATGTTAGTTTGCAAGTGTACATACACTACCAGTCAAATGTTTTGAAACACTTGACTGAAATGTTTCTCATAATCTTAAAAATCTTTTGATCTGAAGGCGTATGCTTAAATGTTGAAGTTAGTTTTGAAGACAAAAATATAATTGTGCCACCATATTAATTTATTTCATTATAAAACTAAAATGTAATTAAAAAAAAAAAAAGTTTTTTATATTGATGACTTGCAGCCAATAAGTGCCCAACATAGATGGGAACTCCTTCAATACTGTTTAAAAAGCATCCCAGGGTGATACCTCAAGATGTTGGTTAAGAAAATGTCAAGAGTACATGTCTGCAAATTCTAGGCAAAGGGTGACTACTTTGAAGATGCTCAAATATAACACAGTTTTTATTTATTTTGGATTTTGTTTAGTCACAACATAATTTCCATAGTTCCATTTATGTTATTCCATAGTTTTGATGACTTTACTATTATTCTAATATATATATATATATATATATATATATATATATATATATATATATATAATAAAGAATGAGTAAGTGTTTCAAAACTTTTGACCGGTAGTGTATATTTTTCCCTTGTATGAATGGTTATGTACTTTATATCTACATCATGGGTTGTGTGTTTAAGTCATTGTAGTTACACAGTCAAGTAGTGGCACTCGCATCATTTAAGTTATAGTGAAGCATTCTGGGAGGTGTTGACAGTTGGTACAAAGAGAGCATGCTAAAAGGTTCAGTCCATCTCCACGGTTACCCGATCTCCTGCACAGACAGGAGGTGCCTCATTGGCTGTGAGGCTGGGGTCACTGTGAGGTTAAGACAGTGTGATGGATAGACCTCTCTCTCTATCCTTTTTAGTCTATCTGGCTTTATCTACCCCCCATTTCTTCCTCTTTTTTTCTATTTGACTTTTGTTTGCTCATCACACTCCAATGTTCTTATCTTCTATCAGTTTGCACTCATTTTTGGTTTTAGACTTTTTGTCAAAGCAAAATTCATATATGTTCATATTTAAGGTTATATATGACAGTGGGAGTGAAATTCAATGTATATTATTTTGTTATATTGAAGTACAGTCCGTTTTACTAAATGGAGGGATCACTACATAATGGTTTTATAAGGACACAAAAATGAATTGTGTGGAATTTTATTTCTAGTCTTGATCACACAAAATCTAAGATCCTTTGAATATCTGAGACAACGTTAGAAATACAGTCTGCAATTTCCCATTAATAATGCATCATGATAAGCATTCCTTTTTCATGTGTGGTCCAGTTCATCATCAGAGTGGGAAATCATAAACTGTTTAAGGATGGGCATTTGGTGATGTTCTCATATACTATGTTTTTGGCAACACAGAAACTTTCTGATCTTCCAAGTAGTGGTTTCATCATTTAAGCATGTAATCTTTATCAAACAACGAATGCCAATCAAATTATTCGAATGAAGTTTTATATTTCATATTCATTCCTTCCCCATTATGCTTTCAGGGGAAAAAACATGCCATAGTGTATTTCTTTTAACATTTTTGCTCCAAAACAGGGTATTTCTTTGTTATCCAATTTATTTGGAAAATACTACAATATTCTGTGTAAGTGGAGTCAAACATTACCTTTTGCAAGTATATAAAAATGTTAGCTATGTTTGTTGCCAAGCAAATCAAATTTGAATCTTGACATAATGTTGCCTAGATTAGGCCTACACATTAGAAAGAACTAATGGATTTGAATCATCAGGATGTCATATACAACCACTGCCATGAACATAATTTACACACACGCACGCACGCGCACACACATTTGTTTTAATTATGTTACACAATAAGCTGTTACATTAAAACGGCAATAGTATCCGCATGTTTTTTGTTTGTTTGTTTTTTAAGAATTTGCTAAATCTTTCTCTCTGTCTCATATGCACATTTATATGGTGACCAACAGGTGTTCCACCTTATCTTAGCAACCTGCCGAAAGAGACGAAGATTATACAAGACTGTGGATTTAAAAAAGGCCAATGCGTGCAGTACATGTGCTGCAGTGTTGTGTTAGTTCAGCTCAGAGTAAATAGGCAAAAACAATTGTCCGTCACCTTCAGATCGTACATTTAAATTTCAAGAAAATAATTAGTTTCTCAAGAAATTGCATTTGCCTTAATGAACAAAAATAAATGACACTGGAATTATAATTTGTAGAATATTCTTTCGCAACTGGCGCCATTTCAACATTTGGCCAATATTCTGTATAATGTTTTTAAAAACTTTTTCAAAAAGTCCTCATGGACATTTGTTTAATTTTTACAACTAACTTCCTGCTCGCATTAACAATGAAATAATTATCATCCAAATAATGCCAGCGATGCCTGGGATGTTTACTGTGAAAAGTTTTAAAACCAAGTTATTTATCTTCCGAGCTCGTAATGGTCTACAATCAAACATACGTCATTTGTTTGTGTTTACACGCGCGAGCCTGGGTCCTGCATGTTTGATTCTCGAAGAAGTGAAAATAATCTGTAGCCTTTAACTCTAACCCTAATATTGACCACAAGCTGTAGGTAATTACCTGTAGGTAATTGCATTCAGTATTGTACATATAGTACATTTTCTAGGACTGGCAAATTGGCGTTCTTGTATAAGGAAATGTACCTGAGCGTTTCTCTCTCTCTCTCTCTCTCTCTCTCTCATATGTTGTATTATATTGGGTCTCAGTGTGGAGATCTTGGAGACAATAATCTCAAGGGCTGACCATTCGATGACCGCAGGTTTTTTTTTTTCTTTTTCTTTTTTTTCTTGCGGGTCAGGTCATTCTACTACAATCGCAGCTCTCCTCGATTTTGAAAACAATTCGTCTGTAAAAAAAAAAAAAAATAATAAAAATAAATAAAAAATCTCTGCACGTGGAAGTTCATGAAGCCTACAATATTTCGGAAGGAAAAGCTCAGATTTGACATTTTCGAACCTCATGCACAAATAAGTTTGCCTGGCACACTGTAATATCCGTTACTTTCATTAAAAATATATATAATTATTATAATAGCAATAGCCTATGATAATAAATTATAATAAAAGCAATAGTACAATTTACTATTATATTCACTTTATATTATATTTAACATTAGTTAATAATATTAGTTACCAAGTCATATTAATAAATAATAGTAATAATAACAATTTAAAATTATTTGTTAATATAACAATTATTATTACTTGTACAGAACACATTTTACAAATCTTGGTTAATGTTCATTTTTAATGTATAGTACATTTAAGTTGTATAAGTTAACATTAGTCAATGCATAACGAACTAACATGGACTCAAAATGAACAATTGTATATTATGTATTTAAAAAGTTTACTAATATAAAAAAATCAATGAGTGTGTGTGTGTGTGTACATGTATAACAACAAGAAGAAGAATTGTTGTTTTGGTTATCAGAAGCAAGAGATAATTGTTTTTACTATAATAATATAAAACATTTCATCGACACGTTTTCCAGTTATGCATTTCAGTCTTTAATGCTTTGTCTCCTTACATATATGTTGTTTAGGCTATTTTAATTATATATATATATATATATTTCTTAAACTACGTTTTAGATGTATGTATATATACACTGATATACAAAATATATAATTTATAATGATAAAGAAACGTCATACATGCTTTAGAGTAACATAGACATTTTGTCCCTTTCTAAATAGATGTTTCTTACTTTTCTTTACATAACCTGTTTTTGTTGTTACATGTAATGGCTGTTTTTGGCGTTCTTGATCTGTACAAGAACGTAATTGCGTTTATTTTTTCACAGTCATCAGTCCTCCTGCATAACTTTAGTGATTACAGACTGGACAGAGTGACATTGAAATTCCAGTTTAAATCCTGAGTTGCACATAGCATAATCATGTTGTTTTAGACTGTTTTTCTTCTATTATTTTTGTCATTATTTGTTTCCTAATGCTATTTGTTTTCCCCACCTATGCTTATTTGATTAATGTTAATATATAGCCTACTGTAGATAACTTTATAGAGTTATGGACTTTTTTCATCTCAATTTAGCAATAGCCTATACATTATTTATTAAATAAAAACAAATAAAAAAAAGAGTAGCATACAGACTTATTTTATGAGTCTCATAAATTTATAGACTATAGGATTTCTATTATTTTGTTTTTTGCTGATACAGAAGTTGTTACTTCAGTATAAGGACATGTATCAAATTAATAACAGTGTAATCTCTTTTCAGTGCTTTTACAGGAGTAGACAATGTCAGAAAATCTACATTTATTTCTCAAGAAGTTGACCGAAGTTATTTTTTCGGAAAATCTCTCATTTAGCCAACTATTAAACTAAATGCCTAAACCAACACTTGGTTGTGGGTTACAGTATAACATAATAATGTTCTACATACTACAGTACACACTAATTCAAATACATAGTCACACTAGTTGACTAATTGTTTGAACATCAACAATCACACGTCGCACCTAATGAAGAAGAACTTACGAACAATCATACCAGGAGACAAGGAGATATTTAGGCTCCATGGGGATTCACACGCAACCCTCATGTGCAGGTGGATTTAAGGTAAAGGTGAGAATGATCATCAATCAAGACTCTTGCTCTGCTTTTGCTTAGGGAAAATGGCGCGCTATTTGCACTCAAGGAAATAAACAAACAAAATGTAGTTTTATGCAGACAGTGCCAAAGGGAAGTTCATAAGGATGATTTCAGTTTTCTGTGAGAAATTGTATGTCTTCATAGACTTAGAGAGAGAGAGAGAGAGAGAGAGAGAGAGAGAGAGAGAGAGAGAGAGAGAGAGAGAGAGAGGGAAGGGAGAAGTGATAGAAGTTTCCCTGTTTCAGCCTCTTACTTGTAATCTACTTGTAGGTTGGGATTTGTTCCAAACCTGTTTGCCAGTGGGAGGTTAGTGAATTTAATACCCAAAAGGCAGTTGTGTTCTTGTCATATCTCATGATGTTTCAGATCTGTAGGATTCAGATTCGTTATTTGTTATATTGCTACTGCCTCGCCTTACAATATGTAAACAAAACCAATATGCTGTAATATGAGAAATCAGACATGTCATGACCACTGATGAGGTCAGATTCATTCTTGTCGATATTCGAGATGATTTAATCAATGGTGCCTCTTTTTTTCTTGTCCTCCATTTCCATTCGATTAACTAACAGGTCAATATAGGGTTGTCATTGCGAATGACGGTGACAGCAGTGTGCATCTTCCTTTTGTGGATAAACATGCTTACCAAGTGCCAATACTGCTTCTTCCCTGAGGAGGAAGCCACGTACGAACGCATATATCAGTTACATGCCCAGAAAGCGTGTTATTGGCTTTTAAAGACTATACAAATAAGCAAAATCAATGAATAAAACATAACAGACAAGTCCAGAAAAAGACTCAAAAACCTAATTTACATGTCCTTGAATAAATGTTGTGTAAATAACATGTGGAGGGCAGGGCTGTTGAAAGTTATCAAATTGTCAGTATTGTTTTCTGACACTTAAGTGTGGCTGTTGTCTTAAATAGTCATTGATATAATATGTGTGTATGTGTTTGTGGAGATCTTTATCAAAGACAAACATTTACACAATCAAAAGTACATCGACCAGAGTTCAAATATATTAAGAACTATTTTAATTCATACATTTAATTCACCCGTATCTTGATCTTTTTCTAAACATGATTTGCGGAAAAGGCTTGAGTCATCATCACTGACTGATAAAACTCAGTGTGAGCGGTTGACAACTTGTAGCGCAACAGAACAATAATTTAGCTTAACACCATGCATATAACACCTGGCCCAAAAAAGGTGTAATTATCTTCAAACAAGCCTTTGCCGAGAGTTATCAGGACAATGAATCTCTCTTTCATATGCATCCCTTACATATATTGCACTATCATCCGTTTCTTCATGAGGTAGGCATTCTGACAAGTGGCGTACAAGTCCGACCCAGCAAAGATGTGTGTAAATTGCAGCGTTCGCTATAAATGTGCAAGAAAATACACAAACCACTTGTGAGAACTTGTTCTATCTAGTTGCATGACAAGGTGCCCAAGACAATTAACAGCCATTTCACAATAACACAAGTAGCACAGTTAAAACACACTGATAATCCAAATGTTAGTTCGATATAGTCTCAAAATAGTGCATTGTTATATGACACATTTACTCATGTCCGTATATCGACATGATTATTTTGGCAACTTTGACACAGGAGTCACTGACTGTTCTGCAACATCATTATTAGTTTGGCAAAACAAACGCCAAAGCCTTTTAATTCGAGGAGTATGGATCAACAGTCGAAGAAGCAGGGGAAGGCGTGGATGGTGCGGAGAGTGACTTTTCTGAGGCGTTTTCGGGTTTTCCAAGATCATCCTTCGGTTCGTACGACGATTTGGGCAATAGACATTCCTTCTCGCGTTTCTTCTGCTTCATTCGACGATTTTGGAACCAAATCTTCACCTGAGTCTCGTTCAACTGTAGCGCAGCAGCAATTTCCACACGCCTCGCACGAGTCAAGTATTTATTGAAATGAAACTCTTTTTCAAGCTCTGTCAGTTGTTTTGTGGTAAAATTTGTGCGCACAGTGTTTGGCTGCCCACCAAATCCATACTCTCCAGCTTTCCCTAAAGAGAGAAGATAAACAGATAAATAAGTGCATGCAAAATCTTGATTCATCTATTAAACAGGTGAATGTCAGATCGGTCCCCACAAAGTTATACGGCCTAGTTTTTCCACACTCTTTTAAAACTAGGGTGTTCGAAGTGCAACATTAAGTAAGTGCATATTTTTTCTCTCAATCTTAGCACATAATAACAGAACTCGGCATGATAATTTTTTTCTCCTGCCACTCACCTGTTTTTGGCGGGTTCCGTTTAACTTTCATCCAGTCAAATGTCTGCCCCGTAGACACGCCATCTGACAGAGGTGAGCAGCAAGCATCGTGATGGGCCACATGCAGAGGTGATAGCGGATTTGAGCAGTCCCCATCAAAGGTAAGGTTTGCCTGATCCGAACTATTAATGTATGTGGCTGAAGCGTACTGGAATTGGCCGTGGAGATGCGCATTTCCACTGCTGTAACCATGGCGATGATGACGATGCTGCACCGCGGTAGAGGAAATATTTCCAGAGTAAACTAATGGGCCGCACTGGGGAAAGCTGACAGACGAATCTACATCCTGATTTAGGGCATAATGACTGTATCCAGCGCAAAAACTTTGAGTCCCATAACTTGGATGGGCGCTATAGGTGATTGACAGTGTTCCGGGGGACTGGTACGACACGGCTTGATGTGGATGAGAGGGGACTGCGTCTCGTGATGATCTACTGGGCATGAACCGCTCATCCCCACTGCAGTTATTTACCCTAACAGCACACGATTGGAATGTTGAAAGTCCGTGGTCGCCATGGAACGCTCTAACTGAGCAGGAGCCCCCGCCACCTCCATCTCCACCACTTATGGCCGAAAAATCTAAGAATGTGCTCATTGTGGCATCGTCGTGAGTGTTTCTGCGCCCGGCTGCCACACTGACCGATCTTTGGGCCCGGGGACTAATTAACGTCTCACCACTCACCCGGGGTCGTACCGAGCCAACCTTCAGCCTCCTTCAATCAGTTGTGTATTTGGTGGGGGATGTCTGCGAGCTAGTGATATGAATGAGCAGTGACAGTCACGTGGGCTGGGGCAGCCAGTGATCAGTTGTTCTGTCTCGTCTTGATCTTAAGTGGCATTGTGCTGACAGCTTGTCGTTAAAGACCAGGCTTATGTAAATGCCGACCTCTTGTCGATCAACGTGACGTAGGCCAACTTTACCCATTGGGCAATTCCCATTGAAAGGATGGATTAGCTGCAAGAGAGAAAGGAAGTAGAGGGACGTTGTCTCACAGACAATGTCAAGAAGGACCTACAAATCTGTGGCCTGTATAAGTGAGGAAATATGTTGAAGAAATGCCTCAGGTAAGATTAGTTTCAAGCTAATGGTAAATAATCTAAATGTCTCTTTTCTTGTGTTTCAGTATTCAGATATTTCAAGAGGTACATTCAAATTATTGAGTGTTTGTGCCAGTTTGAGAGGGCGAGTGTATTGCAAGAAGTAATTCTGTTGGTTGTAAGACATTAGCTTTGTAAACTCAACCTTCAAAATACTGTATAACTGTATTGTTCGTTTAGAGCCTGCACGTTTAGCTTTTTATTACCCTGATTTAGTAATGTAATGAAGCTGAACATTATTTCATAAAACCCGTGCTTATAAGGTAGATTATTACTGCTTCAACGGACTTATAACGAAAATACATTTTCTTTGAGAAATGTGAATTTTCATAACAGAAAAGTAGGCCTTTGTCACATATTTGATGAAAAAAATACATATTGAATTGCTTGTTTTGCCGAATATTTTATTGTGAACAGTGATCACTTATATGAGGCAGGAGGGTGTATTTGATCTCCTAGTGGAGTAGGGGAGACATGCGCCCCCTCTGGAGCATATTATTTACAGCTTTGTCCAGTGTTTTTTCCCCCTCAAAATGGCGCTTTCCTCGAACTGCTGACGGCCTAACATTTCTCATCCCCTCATTTTAACACATCTTTTCTACAAAATTACCCCTCACACATATTCATAGGGAGGAGCAGCTACAAGAAAAAGATGCGGTAGCGGTTAGAATAAACTTACTGTTTGCTTATTTTGTACTTGCGTCGTCTCAGAATTATTTTGGCAATCCATCCTTGGAAGTTTAGCAGGAATATCAACCTAAAATCTTGTTTTTATTCACATAAAGCATTATTTGAGGAAAATGCTTACAAAGTGTCGATGAATATGTGCAAACAAACAAAAAACGCAATACTTACTAAGCAGCAGTAATAAAGTAGACTATTGTTATTATTATTATTTATTTATTATACTAGCAGAACTGCCTAAAAGTTCGTGAAAAAATATAGGCTACTGGTCAAAAGCCATTTCAGTCCTTACAGGCTAAAAAAAAGGTCTAAAAAGACTCAAATTACGTATGCTACGCGCAATAAAACATGTAGGCTAGTGTTTTGTGTGATCCTAACTGGTGTTAAAACGCCAATAAAAATGAATTAATACTGATCGTCCACGTGGATTGTGCTTTAGGACCCAAAATTATTTTAATAGCAAAGTGAGAGTGAAAAGACACGAAATACGAAAAGACTCTTATTTGCGCAGACTTTTTACTGGCAGTGATTGTCTCGATGCTGTCAGCATGCATGAAAGACTTTGATTTATGAGTTCGTCGGGGAAAGACATATCCCAGGCATTTCCCCAAGCCGAGCGGGGAAAAGAGTTCGAGACAAAGAGCACAGGAAGAAGCCATATTTAAACACGGTTTAGCGACTTAAATTGTAACAAAACAACAACAACAAAAAACTGCAGACAAGCGGGACAAAATATTACAGAGTGACGGATTAAGTTACATTTTAGTTGGAAATAATTATAGGCTAGATCTTAAAAAATGTGCATCATGCAAAAAGGACAATAATAAAAACATATTTACGTCAGTATTTCATTAAATTTTATCAGAAATGTAATAGCATTTTTGTCCTTTTGGTCACCTTGCCTGGTAATTCTCTAAAAATATTTGTAACCAGCACTGAATTCTCCATGGCCCCTAATAACATTGCTTCAGGATGGAAAATTCTGTGGAAATATAAAATGTTTTACTAGGAACGGGAACATATTTGTCTGACTGTTCTTTCTTTACACGATAAATTTTATAGCGACTATGAAATAGGCTACTTCATGAAGGGTATTTAATATGTCGGCTCTGTTAATCTGAGAGCAGATTATTGACTTGACACTTCAAGTAGTTAAAAATATGTATTTATTCTTAGAAAATAAGCGATACAGAAATAAAAGGAATCAAAACCTCCGTTATGAATGCATTATGTCTATGCATCTACATATGAGTATCGTACAGCTCTCACGGCTTATCTTACCTTCAATTATTTATAATAAACGTGGTAGTTTACAGCGCCCATCTTGCAAATGCTAGAAAAGAGAAACAGAATCTCCTGATTTATCCTAATGTTCACTGATGCACTTTGACGGTCAATAGTTTCGATGCTGTAATTCAGCTCAAGTCAAATAATCCGTAAAGAAATAGAAGTCCGCTGATATATCACCTGGGCTACCCATAGACTTGTACAGTTTTGACGAAGCTGCATCAGACAGATATATGCATGAGTCGGTCGACAAAATATCGAAGTCCTGCAAAGACGTGTCCATAATACGCAGGGAACTGCAATTGTCCGGGCTGGTACAGTGATGGTATATTGGTGTGCCTTTGCCCAAAGCAGAAGGTGACTGACTGGGAACATCATTCTGACTTCTGTTTCTAAAACTGCTAGGAAACATTTCAAAAGTTTGTATGCCGTCGCCATCGCAGGGCTGCCCGAAGACTGTTGACAGTTTTTTATGATTCTGAGTCTCCATCTACAAGGCCCCCGCCATGGCTCAAGTCATAAATGGAGGTGTCCTCATCGCTCTGTGTACAACTGTCCTCTCTGGCGGTTGTCTTGCTTTGCTGCCTTTGGCTCTCTTTAGTCTGGGTCTGCCGTTTATATTTCATACGTCTATTCTGAAATCACACTTTGACCTGGCGTTCCGTTAGGTCGAGCAACGCGGCTATTTCCATACGCCGTGGCCGGCAAAGGTATTTGTTGTAATGGAACTCTTTCTCGAGCTCCAAAAGTTGCGTGTTAGTGTATGCTGTTCTCAGACGGCGTGAACCTCCTCCACTAGCCAAACCACCCTCGGGAAGCTCTGGAGAGCCTGAGAACAGGAGTCAGACTATATGTTATAGTCTAAATAATTTATGGATAGGCTACTATTTCCCATGTCTAGCAAGCAGAGCATGTCAACACCCAGCATTGGCTCTTATCACACTGCAAACGTCGCCATAATCACTGTACAAATACAACAGCTCAAGCTGATTAACTAAAAAGCATTCAGGAAAAGACTGCAGACCATAAACAGCAACGCCAGAGGAGTGCGTGCACAGATCAGCATAATATCTAATGAATGGCTGAGCTGTACGCTACAACAGTAATCTATCATTCTTCCTACTTGTCAAACATCAGAAAGAACTTGGCATAGTACAATTCGAATCGAATTGGAGAATCAAAGCGGAATTCAAATAAATAATGTAGTTTTCGGAATGTTCAGCTATTCAAGATTAATTGCGTGAGAGGGAAGTGATACACACACGCACACATATACATTGAGGAGCATGTTGGTTAGGAAGCCAGCTATTTTAATTTTTGCGCATGTATTCCGAGGGCAAAGGGTTGGCGGGCAGTGGGTTTTCCCCATCTAAGCTGTGCCGGGGCCCTATTTGGCGTGTATGACTCCCGAGACTCAGGCTTGGGATGGTATTTTCGAAAGGAGGTGAGATGAGAGGGTTAGTGTTCGTAAACATTGAGCTTTTGATTGATGATTTCTGAAATGAGTATATAACAGGAGGAAAAGGAGTATCTAAGGCATTCCGCGAGCGAAGGCCGACTACTGATGAAACCTGTCTCACGCTCTAACTCGTAATTCATTGTTAACCTGTTGACTGACGCTGCTAGAGTGCGGGTATAGGGAAAGTTGGCCTCCCATCAAATCTATGTGTTTTCAAAAATTAAAATATGCAGGTCATAATCAAAAAAAGCTTTGAAAACGATTTTGTTATAAGTTATAACTCTGATTATGGCCGTGTGTCCCTCTGCTGCTCATTCACAATATTAGCCTACATTCAATGGATACTTGGTTGAAATTGGACAGAAAAAATCCTGTCACATGATTACCTATGACCAATGACCATTTGTGGTACATTTAAAAAGATTCAGAACGATAGATCCATTTAAAACACTTATTTTAGCAACGCCTCTCGCAGGGAGGTCACTATTGTTATGTACATTGTTAGTATCCTGTTTTTCGGTAAAGAAGGCAATATCTTGCAGCTTTGTAGTCTGGTCAGGCTCAGAACAGTTTTCTCTGGTTGTGCATGCATTGGAAGCACATATGCCCATTCCACGTCGCGCAAATCTATTATCCAATTTACTGACGCACAAGTTCTGCCTTTGGATCCTTAAGATACAGGGCACTGGTCTTAGTTTTACACATTGAAAAAGTATTACCTCCAGTTTGTGTGTAAAACAGACCTACTTACACAACATCATGTAAGGTCATCAACGATAGTAGCTAGTCCAATAATCACAGATAGCTAGTCCAATAATCACATCGGAAATACGCTCTAAAATAGATTATCATTCAAGTAGGCCTATACAATTCTTCGTTACATACACACAGCCTTAAAAAGATCTTAAATAGCACAATAAACTGCAAATTACGTCAGTGTATTTGATTCTGAAGGATATACACTTGTACTGTCAGTTTGCTTTAGCTAACCTGATAGCACACGTACATCACCCTGCGACATCTATTTGATGTGTGTGTTTACATCTGGAAGACATATTTTTTTTAGGTTGTTTCCTCTCGGATGTCGGTAAGAAATTCAGCAAATATCTTTGAGACATTTATCATTTAGAATGTTTATAAATCTGATCTTTAAAAGATGTTTATCAGATATTAATTAGAATGTGATGCTATCGAGACGAAAAGATCTCAAACAGACATCTCAGAAATGTACATGTGGTATTTGGGAATCGTCTTCTCTCAGTTCTCCTTTACGAAGAGGATATACGTTGCTCTCGGTACAATATTTGAAGTAAAAAGCTTTGTGAAAGGAGATGTTCTCAACCTGGGGTTGAAATCTTCACATAGCTTAATATCACATGCAACAAGTTATTTTTTAATACAGAATAATTGACGTTCCGTATAGACCATGCCTGACCTTTTTTAAAGAAAAGAGTACTTGGGCCGTTTGCAGTTTAGTGTTTATACTAAACAAAGGGTCCTGGAAGCCTGCGCGCGATCAATCTTACTTGCCAAAGGGGCTGACAGCCTCGTGCCCTCACAACGCATTTAAAACTTCTAACTCCACGCCAGATCAAATCCTGCCAGGACGAAACGCTTCACTAGAGAGGTTGTTTGCCTCTGTTTCTCTTTCTCGTAAACAGATTTTCAAACGGCATAAAATCAGAAACCCACTATAAAGGTGCGGTGATTCGCTATCGACGAGTAAGTAATCTTCATATATTTATTTAAGAAATTAATCAACTTTTATTCTCGATACGACATGAAAAAAATTGCGCCTTTGTCGCGCAAGCACTGCAGAAAGCTCTAATCATATGTCAAAAGATGTGAATGAGAACGTTTTGTGTGTGTGTGTGTGTGTGTGTGTGTGTGTGTGTGTGTGAAAGGAAATTCTACAATAAATAAAATAGTAAAAGTTTAAACGTGTAGTATTGATTTATAATACGAAACACGACCATGTAATTTGATGGCCTAAATATAGGCTTGTGAAATTTAACCGAAAAGGCTATGTAGTTGTTAAATGTTATCATTAGCAATTACTATTAACTGTGTATTTATTTGGTTGTAAAATAACATTTAATATGAGGCCCTCTTTAATGTCAAATGGAATTAGTTATTGATATCGTGGAATACATGTTTAGATGTAGGCCTTAATAAATATTTATCATTGTGAATGATGATCTCGCAGGCCTAGTATTAGGCCTACTGACTATAACCAACTATTATGACGGGGAAAGTATAAATGCATGCACAAATGACAAGTTGTTCCAGTAATGCTTGTCGTTGGTTGTTGAGTTGATGTATTGGATGTTTCAGCAGTCTTTAAGTGTCAACAAACTAGCACTATTGTACTCTCGTTTGCCTAACAAGGGGCTGGAATTTATCACATCAGATTTATAATTTTAAATGTTTTTCTTCCACAGGCGTTACTGGAGGAGAGGAGGCTGTCATTACAATGGATTGCTCGCACTTTGCTAAAATGCAAGACTGCCGGAAGTGATGGTGTACCACTCCCACATGCAGCAGTAGTAGCCCGTTTCTGTCATTTATTTGCCAAATGTCTTTCAAGCATATCTTGAAATATTAGAACTATCAGTGTTAATTTTTTTTTTTTTTTTTTTTTTTTTTTTTTGCTTCACATGAACATAATACAAACAGAAGTAGCACTGAACAAATTTATCATTTTAGCTGATGACTGAGTGCTGATTTTCTTCCTCTTGCTTATACTTGTTGTGTAACACCTTTGATACAAATACAAATACATAAGCTTGTCAGTTAGATTCTTTTATTTCTTCAAATGTGGAGCAGCATGGAATGACATCAAAAATGTTTGAACAAATAAAAAGAATGAATATCGGATCGCTGTCTCTTCTGATTCTTTAAAGCAAGCCATGATTAACATTTGTACACATTAATAATCGAATACATTGACCTTGCATGTTAGCACTGGACCATATAATGTTTCAGTATTAACATTACAGGGAGTATCAATTTTGCCTTCTACCCATCATCTGAAGGACTGGGCTAAATAACACTAGAAATCTATTGTCAATGACACAAAATAAATACATTTGAAAGACCTGAAACACATGAGCTCACGCTGCAAGATAAGACTGTTGAATAAAGAAGCTCAAGTCGTGCTCATATGCATCCTTCCTCAAGTGCAAAATGCAAAACAGAAAAAAGAGGGAGGAGAATTTTAAGATTTAAAATTTACATGAAAAAAGAACCATAAAACTATGTTCTTTTTTCTTATACCCTGTTTCAGTTTTTCTTAAAAATGAAATAAAATACATATTCTCATGATTCGAGGACATGTGAGTTTTGAGAAACTATAACGTTCTCTTGCTAAATGTATACTAAACTTGAACCAAATAATAATAATAATAATCATTATAATAATAATAATTTCGCCGAGCAACGTCAAGAAACATAAAAACCGAGTGGACGCAGCTTTTGGAGGTGGAGAACGCAGTCAGGCGAGGAACGTAAAGGTGTGCGGGTGGACGGAGAGAGAAATACATTGCAGCCACACTACAGATGAGTAAGTTTGGGCGCTTCCTGAATTCTTCCCTGAGAATAGTGCGTTGTAAGGTCTGTGAATGTGCAAGGATTTGGTTCGCATGCTCCTTGATGATGGCTATTTCCCATGGTAATTGCGCCGTTGTAATCTATTATATTGCCTTGAGGAGGGTGCGGTAGATGTGTCAGGCCAAAAACCGAGCCCCCTATTCCCACCAAAGAATCCGAGTAGCTTCCACTGACGTAAACTGGGCTACCCTGCACTTGGGTCACGTAATTACTGTTGCCTTGAAGATGGTACGTGTCGTACTCAGGCGTGGTTGTGCCAGTCCCCGGATACCGCTTTTGAGAGGGCGGGCAATTGTTCAGAGGTGGATATGACGTAGGGAGGCTGTATGCATTAGGCTGGGGTTTGTTGTACGATGCTGGAGGGGGTGAGTCGTAGGGCATGCTGTTAACCAGAGAATGCATTGAACTTAAATATCCACTCCCACCCCCTGCTCCGCTACCGGATGATAGGGCAATGGGACTGTGGGGAGACTGTGCTCCAGGTGAGGGCATCATTCCAAACCCCTTTTGGTCCTTTTTGTACTTCATCCTGCGATTTTGGAACCATATTTTAATTTGCCTTTCCGTCAGGTTTAGTAAATTTGCCATCTCTACTCTTCGAGGGCGACAGAGGTAACGGTTGAAATGGAACTCTTTCTCCAGCTCCACTAGTTGCGCAGATGTGTATGCAGTACGAGCGCGCTTGGAGGCAGCCGAACCAGGTGGACTCTTGTCTCCAGGGTAGCTTTCCACTGTATGAGGACAAAAAGGCTTTGGTCAGTTTAAGCATAAAGTAAAATGAAAAGTGCTTTACGCATGTCACAACAAATTGACTCCACTGCACATTATTCATTTATTCATAAAGGCCCTGCTGGTACAGCATCGGGAAGAATAACCGTTTTTACAGTATGAAACTATAAAGTAAACAGACCTACCTGGTGTGTGTGTGTGTGTGTGTGTGTGTGTGTGTGTGTGTGAGAGAGAGAGAGAGAGAGAGAGAGACAACCAAACAATGAATGAATAATAGACAGACGGACGGACGGACGGACAGATAGACAGATAGACAGACAGATAGATAGATAGATAGATAGATAGATAGATAGATAGATAGACACAATCGCATGGCGAAATGGTAAGAATTCATACGACTAAATTTGGCTAATTTGTATGATATCCTATGACTGCACTCCTATGAATTCGTAGGACTTACACTACAGCCAATGACATCGCTGGACATTATTTCCATCTAATACCCCACAATTACTTCCTTCTGTCACACACAACAGCTTCCTGTCATGTTTACACACTACTGATTGGTTAGGTTTAGATAAGAGGTTTGGGTAAGGGCATAATATTAATAAGTATGTCCTCAATGCCTTGTGCGCGAAACTCGGGCTTACTTCCACATTACACATCCAGGAATTTGCACGTGATGAAATCATACAAATTTATACAACAAACTAGTACAAAATCATACGAAATAGCCAACTCGTAAAATATGTACGAATTTTCATGAGACTGGGTTGAGATTGTTAGAAGTTTTGTTTAATTCATATTCATTCATATCTTATTTTAAAAACGTAAATCAGTTTGGACCTCATGTAAGCTCATATAATTTGGTTGATATAATCACCTGGAATGGTACTGCAGGATTTCTGCTTTGTGTTCTGACGGGACTCCTTCATCCACGGAAAAATTTGTTTCCTAGTGGCTGGTGTTGGAGAGGCGTGCCCTGGGTTCTTGGCAGTAGCATCTTGGCTCGGAATTTGGTTCAGGGCACTGGGGGAACCTGGTCCAGAGGGGGCAGTAGGGGGCTCATTGTTGTCGGGGATGTCTGGTACTGGGGCTTGTGTCCCGTTACTCCGTTGGCAGCCCTCAGAAATGTCACTGGGTTTGTACAGAGCTGCAGAGCCACCAGGGGACTGCAGGGAGCAGGCCGATCGATAGTGCTCACTTTCCACATGAAGGCCCTGAAGATATTGCTGCTGATTGGCATAACCTAAACCGTTTGCGCTTTGATAGGGGAAGCCACTGTAAATTGTCGAGCCGTCGCAGTAGGTCGCTTTTTGCATCTCGCCGTTTCCCAATGTTTATTTCTCTATCTGACAAGGTCCTGACACCGTCGTAGAAGAACATTGGCTCAACGTAGTCACGTGACACCTCTTCGCCAATGGGCTCTACGGATGAACCTATAGTGAAAGAAGATATGGTGAGCGGGTAAAATGCCTATCCATCTTACATTTCAAAGCCTAGTTGACACCGCAGTGAGACCGGGAGAGCCGGTCACCACTTACCTTATGGCCAGCTGTAACAATAGCCAACATAACTGAAGAGCACTAAAGCATGATCACCGCTCAACTGTCCAATCGAGAAGGCCCAATAAAAATATACAAATATTTAAAAATAGATGAACAAACCAGTGAAACGAATATTTCCTGTATATAGCCAGTAAATCTTAATGTAAATTGGAAGTGTGAATTTGTATTATTGTTAGTGTGAAACTTTAATAGTAGATGACAGTAATGACAGTAGGCCATATCCCGGTGATTTATGGGATCTTTATTTTTCATTACAATCAATCAATCAATCAAGTTATCTAAATTTAATTCACAGTCAACAAACAGCTTATGATTTTACACTTCTTTAAGCCTCTGCGTGTACTGTTATGTTCTAAAGATGTAGTAGCAAGAATCCTGAAAACCCGGGTGGACGCGCGCTTCCATGAACACGCCATGAAAATTTCCTCACCAGGCCATAATGATGGTTCCCGGCACCGGTTAATGCATGACGCGTCACCAAGCTGGGGAGAACGGCCATGCTAAATTGACAACCACGGCTCATGTACAACAATATCCAAGACGGGAAAATAATCCAATCAGTGGAATATATACACGTATGTATATATTCAAATCGAGAAAGCGGCCTTACCTCACTTCATTAAACATTTTAAATTAGTTTAATGAGGACATTTATCTATCTACCTGCCTGGCACAAATGTAAAACCTGATAAATTAACCACAAAGTCGACATTTTTATTCTTAGAAACAAAACGAAGTGAATGACGGACATGGTCTACGCGTAATAAAATATATGTAAAACAGTGGCTTTTTCAGAAATAATAATAATAATAATAATAATAATAATAATAATAATAATAACATTAATAATAATATAATAAAATGTATTGATTACATGTAGAAAAATACTGAGAAATTACTAATCGGCTTCATAAAAAGACTGGAGAAACATTCAATTTTTACAACCATCAAACAGATTTAACTGTGCTAAATCTGGCCTGAATAGCAAACTGAGAAAAAATAATCACAAAAAATGTAACCAAAAGACCTCTTTGATTTCTATACGATCTATCTAAGCTTGACATTATCCACTAATTCACTCCTTGGCAAAACCATACACATGTAAAGCTCAAAGGAAAGACGCTCAAAACACAAAGTATGAGACCCCAGCTGCCGCACGGGAGGAATCTGGCTTGAGTGTGTGTATGTGAGAGTATGAACTCTCCCTGAACCGAGATTTCAGTCGCGCGATCATAAATCACAAACTCGCCATTTAACAGCCATGCGAGAACTCTCCTTCTGTCCTACTTACCTTCCTCTCTGACGAGCAGCGCGCAGCACGGCGCGAGCTTCTCTCATTCAGCGGCAGAAATCGATCAAACAGCGGTCCACAGTAAAGCTAAATCTAGAGGACAACAAAGCGAGAGCTGCACTGGCAGGAGTCATGGGAGGTATCTGCAGTAAAGCAGCGATTCATCGCGCTCGAGGACTAAAATTCTTTCCTTGTTTCTTTTTCTTTTTTGACGTAGATCAGTAAAACACGCAGATTACGAAGGTGTCTCGTCTAGATAAAGCACCTTCACACATATTACTACACCAACGGTGTTTTCGGACCTATACTAAATGCCACCATTGGCCACTCTATTTAGCCTTTCATGTACCACTAACATGTACAAACAAGCATGTTAACACATACTCATGCACACAGTGAACTCCCTCGAAACAGCGTCACTGTAGACAATAAAAATTATGCAAATGAAGCGCCTTCTCAAGCACAAAAAAAGCATTTGTCTCCCCTGTGAACACAGGCAGGACTGGATATGGACAACTTCATCATATTTAATATTTAGTGTATGCGTGCGCTCAGAACTAGATGATTTGCGAGACGTTATGTGTCAAAGTGTGATGAACACTGTACCATTGGTCAAATTGACTGAATTACCTTTAAAAAATAAACATTTCTAACATTACACAAACTTTATAAAGAAATAAATCATAACAACAGCAACAACAACAATAGTAGGAGCACCACCACCACCAGCAACAACAACAGCAACAAAAATAATAGGGACAGTCCTCGGAGATCGGGTTGGTTCTCAATGGAGCTATCAGTTATACCTACTGCAAAATCTTTCGACAAACTCTATCCTTTTTAACAAATAAAAGTGTTAATTGGAAAGAAAAAAAAAATGTTATGGAAGTCATAGACACCAAAATAGCAAGAAAAAAAGGAGCTGGGGATGGGAGATTGTGGATCAAACTCTTCTGCATACAAATGAATTACCAACATCAGCTTTTAGCCTGCCTTTTCTCGGTCAAATTAGATTTATGTCCTAACGCAGCAGGGCAATAAACACAAACAGATTCCTGTTCTCGCGCGGCCCACTGGATTACAGATTTTCAAAGCTAAAAAAGAAGGGCGGGCGACGTGGGTTGGTGAGTGGGATTTAAAAAATCCTTGCGTATGCAATTTAAGCCTTTTGGACATTTACTCCATTGTTTTTTCCCTATAAAAACGATGACTAAGAGATTTAATTGATGGCGCACACACAAAAGTCATTTAAATAATAATAAAAAATATTTTATATATTATTCATGTAATTTAGAGATGACCTATCATTGAAACTTCTTAAATTAGATTGGTCTACTTGCTTGTATTAATCCTGCATTCTTCAAGGTAGCACACAAATTGAGAAGATGAGAAGAAATTATGGTGCTTTAGTTTTCATAGCTTGGCTCTGAGTGTGTGTAGCATGTGTAAACCTCAGAATAATTTGAATGATAGTGAGCAATACTTTATATATATATATATATATATCTCACATGGTGCAATGCAATAGCGTTAAATCTCACCTTAAACAAAACTCAGTTTCTCGTAGGCTTAGAGATGGGACAATTATTTGGAGATCTACGACAAGAAATGAGTTTTTATTTTTATTTATTTATTTTTTCACACCAGAAATATAGACAGTATTAACAATTTCAATGGCACCATTAACTAAACAATTCAGTAGATGCGATAAACGGTGTATATTTTGACTAATTTATAATTATTCTAACATGTAAAGTATATACAAGTAAATTTGGAATATAAATCAATGCAATTTACAGTATATGTATAGTAGAAACTGCCTTTTTATTTTTATAAAGGACCTAATGTTAACATAAACACGAAAGCTCAACAATATCAAAACTCAGGCTTTAGCGAAATATCAATATTAAAATCGTTTACTTAATGCTCTTGTTTTGCTTATACAAGTATTTGCACTACTAACATGCCTACACCTAATGCATGTACTAATAAGTTAGGACCCCTAAGAATAGAAGCAAAAATATCAAATTAATATCTATTTAATAACTACATGATATTAAATAAAAAATAAATAAAAATGCGCGTGTGAAAATAAGAATTCATCATATATAAGAATAAGACATTCAAGCAAATTTATCGTGCAAACGCAGCGGCCGCCCTAAATCCTCCAGCCCATAAATCAAGACTCGTGCGTCGTGACCTCGGCGCTGCAGCGTGCCTCTGGATGATAGTCCTTCTTTTTTATATCCTCGTTTCCCATGCGAGCCTCCACAACAGACAGGCCGCCATTGCTCTGTGGAGCTTTATTCGGTGTCTTGTGATTTATTCTTCCTGGGAAAACCCAGTTTACACGCTCTAGAGGGCTTTACATATACGCACTACTGTCACCAATTTGAGTCCACGTGCAATACAACGACAGATTAATACAAAGAAAAATAGTGCAATAATAAAAAATAAAAAAACTACATATAATTAATAATTCATAAATTCAACAAATTACAAGTCCAGATTAAAAGAAAAATACAATTCAGTTACATTCTAAACAACTAAAAGTGGGCGATGACGGTGTGAAAGAAAATGGTAACTGGTTTGTAGACAAATGTCATCTCAATTTTGAAAAGTAATGACAAATTACTGTAATAAAACGGCATTTGGAAACAAGATGAAAAAAAATAGTTCGTAAAATCAGTCAAATATTGCTCTGGATTATCCCTTTTATACTTTTTAGTGAAATACATTCACTACATACACAGTATGGTATTTCTGATCATAAATATGCAGCATCTGTTCTTCAGTGTTTGGGAAATGAAGTAGCTTATTATAAAGATTCGTTTACACAACTAATGGGAGCACACCTAAATTAAAAACAATTATTTCAGTTTATTTTATTATACAATATTGGTCTTGCAGTGGCTTTGATTAAACAATGTGTCGTTTATGTAAATTGATACGATACAATTAGGATTTGCTTGCACAAGTGTAATGGTTGTTTAAGTGCCAGTTAAGAGATAATAAAAGTTAATTATCTAATATGCTTTAAATTTACTTTATTATTGAAGACCAAACGGATGATGTTGAGTTCAGCTCTCTCCGCCAGTCTGTGGATACTGACCTTTTCTTTGAGCCCCATTAATTCACTAGAGTAATGAACAATCAGCGGAAATACATCAAAATAAAATCCATCCTCATGGTGCGCAGGGGTTTCTGTCTTTTTCTGCGGGGAAAAACATATCCGTTCACGACAGCTGTATAACACCATCCGCAAAACGTACCACAGTCTTTCGTTCTTTTTAGTTTTTTTTTTATCTCTCTCCCTCCGTCTCTGTATCTCTCTCTCTCTCTCTCTGTGTCTCTCTCTCTCTCTCTCTCTCTCTCTCTCATTCTCCAGAAAGTCCACAATGACCCGGCCCCACTTTTCTGAAGTAGGCTAGTTTAATCAGCAGAGCAGCAGACCGGGGTGCGCACGCTATATCCACCCCCTCCATCATAATAATTTTCTCAATCATATGTTTTAGGCAGAGGAAAACTTGCAGCACAGATTATAGACAAAACCTTATAATTGTTGTGGAATAGTGGTAGTGTAGGAACTTCCGAGAGTGTATGTTTGTGTGTTTGTGTGTGTGTGTGTGTGGGCGGGGGGGGGGGGGGGGGGTCATGGCAGCATGCAAAATATATTGTGGACGACATGTGCTATTGTTACTGAGAATGAGACAACATGCATTGATAGAGATCTTTCCTGGTATTTCTTTGTTTCCTAGTTCACATTCTGGTCTTTCAAAATGTGCTTCGTTGTCTCATTTGTAATATACATCATCCAAATGCTTGATACATACAACATACTTTAAAAAAATATACCACTATGAACAGAAACAGTAGGCTACTCTCGTGTGAGCAATGTGGCCCTCTCTCGGTGATTATGGTGCATTAGTCAACAAAGACCGTGAATGGAAGTCCAGGGATTTCGTGTCCAAGCATCTACTCTGACTTTAGAGTGCTTGCTTCAACAGTGAAATGCTGAAATTATAATTGTGCATTTGTGTTGTTATACGTGTTAAAACCAAAATGTATAGCCGACACCATAACATTTAGTTACAAGAGTCATAAGAGCTGCCTCCATATATACAGTTTTCATAGATCGGTGATATTTCAGGTCCATCTTAACAAACAAAAGAAAGGCTTGCTCTCTACCACCATTTGGTGCCTTTTTTTCCGGCACCAGAGTGTTTGGGTTGAAAGCTCATCCAACGGCGTAAACCATGTTTAAAAAAAACCCGCTCAAATCGGACTTGCTTCTGTTGCTTACTTTTAGTTGTTGCTTTCATTATAATGTGTTCACCTGTCTGCTCACTAGAAACAGGTCTGCGGTGTTGTGAGACGGGACGAGGACCTACCGAAGTCGCTTAGCTGTGTCTGAATGCTTCTCGCACATTTCAGCATGGCTCCTGAACTTCTGACGGACCCCAGCACCAAGTACATGAATACCGATGTCACACGAAGTATAAAGGAGCAGCACTGTCTTTGGACAAAATTAGTTATGTATGATTTATATATGGCGTCGTTGATTTTTTTCATAAAACGAGAACCTCAGACCAACTTGTTTCGACTTGTTTATTGTTCAATCAAAAGACTGGCTTGCTGCTTATTATAGAGGTGAACAAATACGTCTATATTTCACTATAAGGTTCGCGGAGCTTCGCCACTCTACAGAACAAATCCGTTCTCAATACTAACATTTGGAGCTTTTAAGCCAAAGCCAAGATTACTGCCACACACATTGCTTGATAATTCCCGTGCATTTGCTGCGGCTATCATCAAAACTAATAATAGTACACAACTCAACGCATTTTTGGATAACTTTGTGACGGTGCGACTGAAAACAGCAATGGTTTGGGGTGGCAAATGGTTGTGCCCATGAGTCCAGATAACGTTTATTTGAGAATGCAATAAAAGATGTGAAATCTTGAACTACGACTTTCTATGGCCTTCATTTTATGATAGAGACTGAAAAGTGTAAATTTCCATGCACCCTTCAATGCTCAGAGCATTGCTTTAGTGGCTTATGAACAACTTCATAATAAATTATTATTGTTGTAGTTGTTAGGTTTGAAATGTGTTTATATTTACCAAAACAGATTTTTTTCGACCTGAGGTACTGACATTGTTTACAAGCCTATCAATGAGTCGCGAGGAACATCCCGATGCGCCTGAAACTATTTCATGTAGCCTTTATATGGTTATAGTTAAATATCCAGCTGATGACTAGCAGAAATATGAACACCCTTTTCTCAGTACCTTGTGTTGAAAACGTCTGTAGATAAAGTGACCACTACACTTAAATGACGTCCCTCTGAAAAAAATACTTATGGAAAATGTGCCAAGAGGAATTTGTTAGATAACTGCAATGAGAAAACGTGTGCTTAGTTCACCTAACTACGCCTATGTATCATCTGGAACTTTAGACACGTACAACGCTGTGCAAAGTTTTCATTGATAACTTTATAAGTTAGATTGGAAATATCTTAAATTACTTACTCTACAGCGCATTTTGAAGGTTGGCCGGAAGAGTTTCAGGAGCTAGAGGATTCGGAGTTGTCTCGCTGAGTGGTCGGTCAACGGCAAAATGAAAAATCCTGCCGAACATTCCGAGTCTATTTCTGACCGGGAGGTATCTATTATTTAATAAGGTCATGTGAGCCAGTCAATTAAAAATGAAGTACAGTGGATTGAGAGGTGACTTCGGTGTATATGAGTCGTGACCGAAGTTTAAATTTCCTGTCTGTCAAGATCTGAATCAATGATAATGGATTGCAGTTTAAGTTAAATCAGTATGGCTAAACTTATTCGTAAATTCGTGCGTCTGATTTCAATAGATTCATGCTTTATTGGGGAATGGACTTGTCTTAGACAGAACAAATAGACTGTTTCTAACAAATAGACTGTTCCAAGCCATATAATACAACGGTTTTATATGAAGAAAAAAATAAATAATAATTAATATATATACAGTGCAGTATTAATATATTACAGTATATATAAATATATAAGTATGATATGAGTATTATATTAATATATATATAATTTACTTTTAATATTTCAAGTAAAGATTCAAGTATTGTAAAATAATTGCAAAATATTGCAAAATTGCTGCAAAAATAAAGGGCATCTTGTGGAGCACTTGTTTCTGTTTCACACATGACAATAAAAGACTGAGCACAAGCTAGTCCTGAATAAATTATTTAATCAGTTGCAATAATGACAATTGTGCATGTGCACAATTTTATGCTTGTGCATTGTGGGATTTAAATGTATCCAAGTGGCTCGAGTGTTTTGACTACGTTCACCAACATTCGTTCAGATCCATTTAATGACCAGTGACCATTTCTGGTGATGCCAGAAGGTGGTGACAAATGAGTGTCTTGTGTTTCAAAAGTAAATTTTAATCCTTAAAAATTGTATGTCTACAGACCTATAAAGAGACTTCAAAGCAAATCTATTATTTCCCTACAGTTTGTGAGCTGCTGAGCAAGACTTTTATCAAAAGACAACAATAATAGTCTTATAATAATTATAATGAGTTTCAATAACGTCTGTACGTTTTCATGTATAAAAAAGCATTTCTACATATCTATTCACTTCAGTAAAATTCCCAAGTGTTCTAAGAACACAGCAGATATATATTTTTTCCTACAGTTTGTTGACTGCACACCAACATAGAGGTAAAAAACAGGAGCTGATATTAAAAATAGCTTTACATATTTAACACAGATCTAGTAATCTGCTTAAATTGGCAAAAAGAACCGATCAAACTATTACCTCACAAACATAATGTAAAAAGCATAACTTAATGAAGACTCATGTGCTGATGTAAACTCCACTTACAATGTGTGCTTAAAAGAAGGATTGTCCTTTGTTTTTGTTTTTCTGCAGTGCATTTCACATAATGCTGCCAATCAAGAACAATATACAGATAAATAACTCTCATTTGTATGTTCCTCATCTCCAGATTATTAGATTATTTAGATCAACATAAATGCAGATTAAAAAACATGGATAAATGAGCATTGTTGAAAGCAACTTTGTAGAAATGAATGGAGCCGCATTGACTAGACTGTCTGACTGACGGCCTTTCACATAAGAGTTGTTTAGGCTCATGAAACTCACCTGTGATTGGCTGGATGGTCGCTCAACCAGCCCAAAGTAACAAAACGCAAAGAATATACAAATCCACCATTTGGACTCGGTATGGATTTAGCTTGGAAGAGTGCAGGGGACAAAAATCACCTTTTTAAAGAGTGCAGGGAACGTGTCCCCCCACGTCCCCCATGGCTGCTACGCACTTGAGCAGAATGTCACATCACATCCCTAACTTGTCCATCATATCTACAGTAAATTTAAGGACTCATACTTTTCCGTAATCAAAAACTGAAATGAGGTTCTGTTAGAAACAAATGTTAAAACAAGTGTTAGGCGTTTTACACATTTGAACAAAGAAATAATAGTCTTATATTTTATACTGATGTAAAACAAGGTATACAAAGTAGGTTGGCTACAGACTACGTGTTTTTGTCTCTCACAAAATGGACAAATATATCATATTCAAGTTCCACTACGGTCCTATATGCATTCGTGGAGAACAGGACCATGTTCTAGAGGGTCCTGAATATGGCGAGGTCAGAGGTTAAGAGGTCGCACACAGTGTTTCAGTTTGATGATTGGTTGGCTCCCTTGTGCCCTCTGCATGAACCCCACAGTAGTTTAAAAACCAGTACGTACTACTAGATAAGAATTCTGCTCTTTATTTCAATACATCCTGATGTTTATGCACAGCATAATTATAATTCATAACAAATAAAAATGGATATCAATTTTAAATCGAAATTCTAAGATTAGCTCGTCCTGAAAACGGACAAAAATATCTTTAAAAGCCAAGGTTTATTTGTACTATAAATTATTGTTAAATGTTAACAAATGTTGAGTGCCATCACTAATATTTTGAAGTGTCGTTTAGATTTATTAGCTTTCAGCTTTGCCTATAGTTCAAAAAGTTATATATTTTTTTCACATTATTACAGATAGATATTTAGATTAATAGCTAATGCCTCTGAAAAACCAACGATATGGTATCTTGTGAAGATTAATCACTCACTGCTAATCCAAGTTATCTTAAAGTAACACTAATATATAGTATACCCAGTTGAATTTTATATTGTAGGCCTACTTCATTAACATGGTTCAAAATCAATAAATTCCTGCAATAAATAAAAACGTAAACATACGTCACAAATTTGGTGGCAAAGTATTTTCGTTTGTAAAACGTATATATTTTTTCATATGATGTCATAGTTTCTTGGAAATAAAATAACCAAACCTAAACTTTTGTCCTAAATAGCTTTTGGAATTATTTTGCGGTCCAAAGTGGAAAGTTGCTGTAAATTACCCATTCCATGCGTGAATTGCAAACAAACGAAAAGTTAGGCCTGGTTTATATAAACATAGCATTTTATGGATAGGCGAAGATATGTTGGAATAAAACTGTATCATGTAAACTACGGTAAATGTAAAAACCTCTATCACCTTAGTCTTATCCATGGATTAGCCTACAGGGATAATACACAATAAACTCATATTTATTATTTCCACTGTAACAGTTACTTTACATACAGGCTTACTTAAACATCTTGACATCATTCACCAATATACAAATAACCAAATACACGAATATTCACAGCTTTGATGGCGTAAATACAGATAATACACTAAAATACGGGACTAAGACAAATATGATGACTAACCCTCGGAAATTGTTCCGATACTTGTGTCTTCATGTTAAAATGTCAAAGTGATTTGTACACACATCAGGGTTGATCTTCACAAACAAGACTGGGTATACCTCGGTTAAAGACAGAGAACGTAATCCATTTTCCAAGTTAAAGTACACTATATTGTTCCATTAGAAAAAAAAAATCTAATTATACAGTAAGGGTGCGTCCAGCTCAAATTAGAGAGGTTGGGAAGAGGAGGAGGTTGGGAAGGCAAAGTGAGGTGGCCTCATAGGACACTGAATAAAAAGTAACCCTGTGAAGTATCCCAATACTGCTATGTGTTCTTTCTTGTTCAGTTCCGTTTTTGCCGATGTGTTTCTAAAACTATAGGTTCGAGGAACACGGCGTAGGAAGTAGTGTTTGCTGCTGCTGAGTGGCGTCCATTTTCACGTGATGGTTGGAGGGCGCAGAACTCGAAGAGCGGATCTTTGTATTTGGTAGCTTGTGGTCTTTCTTCCACTTCATACGGCGGTTCTGAAACCAGATTTTTACCTGACGCTCAGAAAGACACATTGTGTGTGCGATCTCCACTCGTCGACGTCGAGTCAGGTATCGGTTAAAGTGGAACTCTTTCTCAAGCTCAAGAGCTTGCTGGCGCGTGTAGGCGGTGCGAGACCTCTTGGGCACTCCTCCAGAGTAGCTGGCGGTCACTAAACACACAAACACATAACCGAGAAGGTGTTATTGACATTCTCCGTTTTTGGTGCGAGGATGCCAAATAATTAGGTACGCTCACTAAATATTTTGAAGAACAATAAAAATGACTTGAGTGAATGAGACGATGGACATGAGTCGTTCTACGCAGACAGCATTCCATTCACACGCTGCCAACTAATTTGGTAGCTTTGCAGACAACATGCTTCAAAGCATCTAAGAAAAGTTGCTAAATTAAAAGTACTGGTTGCTCTGAACGTGGTCAACGATAAAGCTTATTTAATGGCCCGTCGGAAACTCAAGTAATAAATAAAATTAAGAATAACTCCTAATCACCGGGACTTCATCTCGGGGGCAGTAAATCGTCCAAATGAGCAATTATTACTGGGTATGCTCGCTACATGCCTTACGACGAACGCCCTCCACAGGGTTCCAAGAGCTTTTATAGCCCAAGCAAATTACTTACCAGTATTAACATGGACCTTTTTCATCCAGGGATACACCACCGGCTCCTTACCCTTCTGTGTGCCTGGAAGAGCCTCTGTCACAAGGCTGCAATCCTTGTTTGCAGTTGAACCAGCACAGCTCTCTGTACTGAGGCGGGGTCCATGATTCTGCGGAACGGATTGAGGTTGAGCGTGCTGACGGTCGGTGAAATCGTTGAGACCGTTAGTTGCCACATTACCGTAATCATAGCTCGGCTCGTGGTAGTTTGATCGCGGGAATGATGCCTCCTCATGATGGGGGAAGCCCGAGTCTTTCGGCCGCTCATAATAATCAGAGGGCATGGGTATGTATCCGTTCTGCTGGTATTCCTCGCAGGGTGGGAAAGAAGGTTCGATGTAATTTGAATTGATCAAGTAGGAGCTCATGATCATTAATTTGTGAAGTGCAACAATTCTAATTTTTATCGCGCTGTCGTTTTTCTGATCTCTCCAAAACCCACCTACTCGGCTGTCAAATGTACAAAGTTGGTCGGTCACGTGAGGAATACGACCAATCAGCGCCTCCTGTGGGCATTGTGTAAACAACCACCAATAGCAGGCCAGACACCAGCACAAGGAAAATTTGTCCGGGCCGTCTGTCTATGCGTTGTTATTGAATCAAAATATACCCGAAAATAATTCGATGTAGCTACCATTACCTCGTATGGAAGACGAAACAGTTGACTGAACGCATAAGATGTATATTAAAACGCACGATATAGTGAGAAACGAGTGCAACAGAGGTCGTGATTTATCATGGAAGAATCTCCTTGCAGTGTTGATGCCCTTTCTGATGATAATATAACCTCGACCTGCAATTTAAACATGTTAATATTCAAATTTCTATATGTTCCTCAAAATAACCTTCATGAAGGCTAACAAACACTTTCACAAAAGCAACTGAATCAGTGGGCTTTACTCATAATGATTATGTATGCACCTGTTAATGGAAGGCACAAATACTGTTTACAAGCAGGCAACATCAAATATTTGCTAATTTAACATCTCTTTTAACATTTGAATAAAATTACTAGACTTGATTTTCGGAGTTCAACCACGGATATTCCTCCATCACAGACTCACTAGACAGATCATCAATGAAATTATTTGCTAAATGGTAAAGGCGACTCGCAATTAGCAGAAAAATAAAAATACATTTCAAATTTTTTCCCATTGGCATTTGGACAGAAGTACCATGATGCAACTGAAGTGTGAGACGTATTATTTTATTGCTTAGAATATATATATTTATTTATTTATTTTTTTATTTTATTTTTTTTTTTTTAAACATATGAGCTGGACATCTCATTTACACGATTTTCCTTCACCTCAGTTGTGAATGTGTCTGTATTAATTGTGTGGACTTGAAACGGTGTTGTGTGTTGTAAAGACCTGAAATGTTCGGCTGCACCGTGGCTCATACTGTATTTCGCCTAATCCTACTTTATGGGTGTGAGATGACATCATGCCAACTTTGAATTTAACTTTCCATTTGTATTATTTTGACGTATTCAGTTATGAGTCGCAGGCAGTGATTACTATTGGTATAAATTTCATTGTATGTCAATCTGATTGATACAAATATATTAATGGTCCAAGACAAAGGAAAATTATTCAATATCCTTAAAAGCGGCCGCAATGTCACACATTTAGATGGTCTAGAAACACTGATCTCTTTGAAAAATGAACCCTAATGCTAAATAAATTTAGTTTAAACTGTTTCACCTTTCCTGTGAAATAAACAACAATATTGGACCTCAGTTCTAATGTTCAAATGAACTCTACAAATAATTCAAAAGGCCTACCTTGTATAAAAACCATCCCTGACCTTGTGTGCCTGTCCAGATAAACGAAAATAATGACACCACCTTCTTGCGACAGGTAGATCCCAAAGCTCAAGTAATGTTTCATTTTCCTTTACATTTCTTTGCAGTAAAGCAACACCTAGCCCGAACAGAAAATTCATATTTAAGCATCAACCGAAGCTTCACGAATTTGTCTTAACTCAACTATGTGAGCCACAGCTTCACAACCGCTCGACACTGTTTTAGCTTCCTTCTTTAATAGCTAGAGATAACGTCGGTCTGACCCCTCAGTGACTCAGTTTCCATTTCGCCTCTTATTAATCTTGCTCATTGACAGTCTTTGTTAAACAACAAGGCGTGCCCTCTGAAAAGGTTACATTTTCATATTTGTTAGACGCAGTGACCTTGCGTTTACCCCGGCCTTGGACTTCGCTTCTCCCATTGGAATAATCCCACAGAGAATTATAAACGGTCCTTCTGGAGGTTGGTGGTTCTAAACTAACCAAATAAATAATACAAATACATTAAATAAATAAGCCGTTATTGCAATCCATTAGTAAACCATTGGCCTTCCCTTTCCAAAAATGCTATATCTATGCTTCTAACATATAGAAGATTTTTCTGGCACAAATATTATTAACTACTTATATTATTGTAACTGTTGTTAAAGGTATTATATCACATTTTATTATACTATACAAAAGCCTTCTAACCGAAGGGTTGTAACCAGTGGTTATCAACTGAAGGCCAGGCTAAGTTTTCTGAACCCCATATAAAATGATACCTTGATGTCTGTTATTAATTAAATACTTTGTGTACTCTCTGGTTTGAGTACAAAACTAAAGGCCTATATTTAAACATGCGGCAATATCTAAATGTAAACAAATAAAAACAAACCATTTATGACGAAAGCAGAAGTAAATTAGATTATGCATACCTGAAAATCACACAAATTAAAATGTTCCTTATATAACGGGATACAAATATCTAAATTAGAATACAAGGTTTGACATCGCGTCTTCTGTAAAACTGAGGCACGGCCTGTAAATTAAACTAAATTAACATGCACCTCTAAACCTTTACAAACTTTGACGAATTTACTTGCTTTGAACGAGTTTTACCTATACAAATGTGTATAATTCAGCTGTTTGCATCACTGTATGTAAGATATATATTTTTTATTTTTTATTTATTTTTTTGCAATTAGCTTTATTAATTCTATTAAATTATACAGTCCAGCACGACTCTGCAGATTTTAATCCGAATTAATCCGGTGTGAAAATATATGCAATCTGAACTAATAGCTATATGAATAATTGCCAATGTGGTCTCACAGTAAATAAATATTTAAGTGTTCTCTCTAGGTGACAGATGGATTTTGAAGTGTTCTTTAAAGATATTCATATTTGAGGATTTCTCATTCGAACCATGTGCAACGCAGTGCAATTTAAAAAAAAATATAAGGAATAAAAGAGAGAGAGAGAGAGAGAGAGAGAGAGAGAGAGAGAGAGAGAGAGAGAGAGAGAGAGAGAGAGAGAGAGCTTGTATGTCTTTGCATGTTTGGATCAAGATTTGTCCCAGAGGAGCAACATTCTCAAAATGTCGAATTTGTATTAAATCATCTTTTGTAGGCAATTCCAAGCAACTTCATAAAAAATTCAATTCCGTTTCGGCCTTGTTTTTTTCGGATTTGCCGGTAAAGGATAAGACGAACACTAAAACAATGTTATTTGCTGGTATTGTTTTTTCTTTTTCCTTAATTAAATCTAACGAATGTTAAGTTTTCAAAAATCTAGACAAGCTTTTCACTGAAACTGAATTCAAAGCTTCAGAACTATGGAAACAAAGAAATGTTCATTGCGGAAAGATTATCAATCCTAAATGCAAATGTCCCGTCGAACTTTTGGTCACCAAATGCGATTTTTTCAAAGGAAATTCACCAATCAAACCCATTAATAAAACCTGAATAGTCAATCTTTGGCTTTAGAGGCGAAAGAGGTAGTCTCTTGGGGATGCCAATCTAGGGTCACCCAGCTTGCAGAGTTCACTGCGAGGTTAGACCAGAACTCAACTCGCGGGATTCACAGCTATTCCATCTTTTGTGCCATTATAAAAGTGGCACTGCGCTCTTCCAGAACAGATGACAGCTACGAGTTCTCCTGTACACTTTTGACCCCAGCCCTCCCCCTCCCTTTAAAGTCTCATTCTCTCTCAAACAAACAAGCACAAATAAACACATGGAAACAAACAAACCTTCGAACTCATCAGTATCTTTCGTTCTTTTTCTTTCTATCTTTCTTTTTTCTTTGTTTATTTCTTGTAGTTTCCCAGAACATCTCCTATACCTTCCATTAATTACAGTGTTGTGAGAACAAACATATAAATACGTTATCAAGCAACCTTTATATCTGTCGACAGCTTGGCCTAGCAATCAATTTCGTTCTACTGAGATTCATGCTACATCCAGATAGGTGAACCATTTTCACATACTGTGAGTCCTTGTTATTAAAGGTGTATGTGGGAGTTATTATTCTTTCCATTTATATTTTCTATCCTTACAGGGAAAAGGAGCGCCCATGAGGGTGACACTGAACTTGGCCAAAAGCGAGCTCTGCTGGTGGTTTGCAGCGTGTGCACATTCATCTTCCTGCCGCTGCTGACCTCGCGTTGAACCAGGAGCGAAGACATTTTTCTTCAGTCTCTTTCTCCCCCACATTGTCTAACGAATTCTGTCTATCTCCCTCTCGCCCTCGCAATTCAGTTTAAATATGCGGATATGCCTATTTCATCAACTCAGGCATGCAAATACAATATTGCGTTTCAATGAGTTTTAATGTATAGGTGAAGACAAAATTAAAACCCATGTTGGCTTGTTTGGTTTATTATTACGAAAACCATGATGCTGGTTAGTATTTTTAATCACATCAGGATATTGTAGCCTACTTTCGATGACAAAATGCAGAGAGCACAATTTTACAGCAGTCCGAAATCATAGATAGATAGATAGATAGATAGATAGATAGATGTTTCATTAAAAAATAAAGGAAATAGGCATCGTTCGTTACTTAAAGGATGTAAAAAAGGTCTATGGATGTAAAACAAAACAAAACTCTGAACAAAGCAAGAGATGCCCACTACATATACTGGAAAATTACCGTAAGCCGTTACCGTCTCCACATTCGCAACAATAATTAGCTGAACTTAAGTATCATTATTTGTGAGATTCTTTTCTCTCAAGACTTTGAGGCAGGCCTGGCTGGAGACAAATCTGTGCAATAACACCTACTAAACCGACCTTTTCTCATCAGAGAAACGTTCACAAATCTTATTCTTTGCCCAGATGCAAAGGGAAATGTTACCGTAAAACGGAAGCAATTACAGTCAAGAAGTAATCCCCCCTACTACCCAAGTAGCCTCCTCACAGCGCAAATCTTCATTAACACAGTGGGAACTGAGCTCATTAATGTTCTACTCATTGTTTCACTAAAGGTCTGAAGAAACGTATTTTTTAACAGCAGCACAAGAACGAAAAAAACTTAAACTTACCATGAGCTGACCCTCGTCCACCCAAATGAATCCGGCCGACATGTTTCCAGTCCATAGCAATCTGGTATGTCAGAAACAGTTGTGGAAGCAGTCAAGGAACACCTCTACGGTCTGCAGAGAAAAAGTAAACGAAGCTCCACGTCAGTGCGATTAAACTTTATTTGCGATATTTGTGTCGACTCCCCAAAACCATAAAAACTGACTTTAATGGCCATCACGTGACTGTTTTATGACCAGTGAGCCTATCTCCCGACTCGCTCATATTTACGATCTAATTCATGGACCAAGCCTCCTTATATATCTTACCCGCCAGTGTCGCGGAACAGGAATGGCACAAGGTCTAGTAAGTTTGAATCTCAAAACTCTGTCCAGCTTTCCGGAGAAAACAAGAGTTTGGGCGTTGACGCCTGCTGAGAGGTTGGCAAGGGGATCATAAGTGCCCCCTTGCACAACGGTTAAAATGGTTATTAATGCGTCTCATACCTGTTGAACTGCCAGAGACCATACTAGAAACAAACATTTACAGAATAAAGACATCATTTCCTGCAGAGCAGTGCTCTTTATCAACTTGAAATTAAATAACTGCATAACACTTAATTTTCTATTCATGCAACAATGACTTACATATTACACTCGGCAAAAAGCAAACCTGACAATACTGAGATCTAATATTTAAAGTAAAATTTTATTGTCATGACCATTTTATTCACCATTAGCAGTTTTTAGAGATTTCTGTATCATTCAATTCCAGTTATCATTCAACATTCACGAGAAAGGTCCAACACATGTTGTCCAACATTTGAAATCGTAAAACACACACACACACATTCAAGTAAAAATGAGGTCACGACCCACAAATATGCAGACAAGTTTGAACGGAACTAATTTAACAGTACACAATGACGACATTACAGCACAGCCAAAACAATTACAACTTTAGATTGACAACAAAATAAATCCACTCGACATTAGATATCGAATTAAAATAAATACATAATATACAAATGCATATTTACACATCAGAAGACTTTTTGTAAAAGTCCAACTTAAACGTTTTACAAATTCTTAAATGTATCTTTCAGAAACTTCAAGCATTTTTCGTCAGAACGAATTAATTTACACCTTCAGGTGGTTTTTCTAAGACAGTGCAAAGATAGACACACACTAGCAACAGTTCATGAAAACATTGAGAGGATTTTTTTTTATTTTTTTTTTTCTGGCCAAAGCCGAAAAACAGGGCTTTCCATGTGTCGTGCATAGAAAGTCTTTCACGAAATGGGAAAAGCCCATAACCTTCATGCCCTCTGTTATGAGGAACAAACGTATTGGTAAGGAAACACACACACACACACAAATATTTTTATGCACACATACAGTAAATATACATTCTCAGGGCCGGTAACCGGCAGCTGCCATACTCATGCTCTTCAATTTGTTGTCCTTTTTCCATTTCATTCTGCGGTTTTGAAACCATATTTTGATTTGTCTCTCCGAGAGACAGAGCGTGTGTGCAATCTCAATTCGTCGGCGACGTGTCAGGTACCGGTTGAAGTGGAACTCCTTCTCAAGCTCAAGTGTCTGATATCGTGTGTAGGATGTCCTTGCCCTTTTCCCCTCCGGTCCGGCCAAACTGTCTGTTATAAACAAAAGTTTAATATTATCACTTTTATAGTATAATGTAGGCTACCACAACATTGCAGAAAAATAAATACATGTTAAACTGTCATGCACCAATCTCAAAAGCATGCCACGCTCAAGGACAAAGTACAAACTTCATCCGGATAAATTCTCTAAATTAGCTTAAAATTGGTTTATTTAATTAATTTATTAGCATAACCAGTCCTTAATGGAAATTTCTTAATGGAGAATGTAATTACCGATACAAGAAGTTTACTTATTACTTATTACATTTGTTTAAACTCTTACCCGAAACATATGGAATTAGTAAACTATGACAGTAGGATATGTTAGAGGTGGCACACTTCGATATAACAGACCAAATAGTTGATAAAACCAAACTGAACTAACGGTGTTGGCATAAGACTTCCAACTGATTTTGTGGCATTTAAAAAGGAACCGAGGCCACTCACACCTCACTTCAAAAATCAGTCTAACATAAAAACAGAAAAGCGCAGAAGTGTATGTTTGCCGTTTACCATGACTTATGTGAAGTTTTCGCATCCATGGATAAATCTGTGGCTGCGGCGTGTCGGAAACATTCTGTGAGGCTGTCTGCGCACTTCCCTCTGGCTTTTCTTCTTCCATGGTGCTGGACGCTTTAGAAATGTCCTCGCAACTGAGAATAGCTCCGACACTGTTGGTCACAGAGCCACTGATGTTCGGTAGTGAGGTTCTCAGGGCGCGATGTGGGGGCGTGCTGACAGGAGAATTGGCTAAGGACGAGCAGGGGAGAGGGTCAGAGGAAGGCGACTGGGACTCAACGCTGCTCGCGGTAACCGGTTGATTGTACCGGACAGGCGTCGAAGTTGGACTGTCTGTGTAGTTTTGAGCTCGCTCACCAGACGATAGAAAGTGTCCGGTGGTAGAGCGCCCGGTGCTGAGATCCATTCCATTATAGCCAAAGCCATACCTATCCGCATGCATGCCCGTAGAATCTCTGTATTGGCCACTTGAGCTGTGATCTCCATAGTTATGTAAGGGGTAGTCCACGCCATTTGGATAGCGACCGCAGAATGAGTTCATAAAATAAGAGCTCATTGGTTGACAATAATTACCTTAAAATTATTTTAATCACTATAACTTCTGTTGTGGAGAGAACAATATCGTGTGTGTTTGATTTGTTTCTCTTGATGGTTTTGAGCTTCTATTGCACCCTTGCACAATTTATGATGAATTATGGAAATGAGTGAGACAGACTTAATGCTCCCTTACGTAGGCTCCCAAATATGGGGTACGGCTTAAAGTCACGTGTTTTTGTTGACCAGTCGTAAATCCTGTTCTGTGACCTCCAGTGGTAAACTCACATAAGCAGGAAATAAGGGTGGAATTGTTTGGAGACGGGAGCGCGCCACTAGAGTTTTACCGAACTAGCTGTTGTAGGCTCGGTTAAAGATTGTGGCCGCGCGCCACCCTCTGGTTAAAGGCTGCACTCCGCTTGAGCGTCAAACTCAAAGAGAGCATGTGGCGAGGTCATTCAGAGGGTAACGACTCTGCAGTAGAAAAATTATATATGTCGAAACAATGCGTCGTGACCTGCACACAAAACACGAACACTAATGTCTAATGGATTCAGACAATTCAGTGACACAAGCATCTAGAGGTTTTCAATAAACACGGTCTTCAACAATTATTTACAATTAAAATACAAAGGCAACCTATAATTTAATGGCGATTATAGGTTGCCATTAAAAATCTGAAAAGAAAAGAAAATCAAGCATACCTATTTCTTTATATGTTTTTTTCTTTTTTGGAATGGTTTAGCTTGATTTATCTGGCTTGATGAAATTCTTAATCCATTATATGGTTGGATTAAATTTGTGGCTTTTAAAAGAAAAGATTCAGGGAACAATCTGCCACATAAAAGTTTAGAGTTGGATCGTTCAATAGCGTTGCAATTTACGCTTTAAAGATAAGTCGTAGGCCTACGTTATTTTATAATGGAGTAAAGCCTGTTTCCCCAAACAAAAACTCTTGTTATTATGTAGAAACCAAGTGCATCGTTACGGGAGCTCTCAGGTCCAACGGTGCTTTACTAAGGCTTAAACTTTTTCCAATATGTCCAGGAATTTGTCAGGTCATTTTTATTTGTATAGCGCTTTTGACAGTGCACATCGTTTCAAAGCAACTTTAAAATAGGTCATGATTTAATGACCCTAGTGAGTAAGCTAAATGCGATTGTGGCAAGGAAACAAAAATCATCAGATGTTTGTTGGTGGAGAGAAAAAAAACCTTGAGAAACAAGATTCAACAGGGTAGCCATGTAGGTCCATGGAGCAGAACATTGAAGGAAAAGAGGATGATGGAAGAGGACGAGAGGGAGTGAAGCGTTCTTTAGCACACTCTCACTCTAATCTATTTTGTTAATATAGGCTACTTATTTATAAACTATTATAATTAAATTACTGTTTAATTATTTAGGTCAATTTAAGTTCAAAACTATTGCAGGGTCATGTTTGTCTTCTTGTCAAATCAATATGATTTAATAAGAACATTTCTTTATTGCCATTATTTATGCTTATTGTGTTATGTAAATTCAGGCCCATCACGCGGCATGCGCAGAAAGCCTGTTTAACATGTGATGTTAACCATGCTGCCCCGGGCGGCTGCCCATGTCGCCCTGCCTAAATCCGCCCCTACTCCTCAATTTACGTTTTTTTTTTAAATTATTATTATTTTTATTTTTTTTTTTTTTTTTTTTTTATCGTGCTACAGTGCTTTTGGGAAACATGCCGTAGAAATCAAGTAATTCTGTACGATTTAATAACATATTTAGTGCTTCAGAAAACCCGGACTTGGTGTGAAAGCTACATCAGGGTCACTTATGTCTTAAAACATAATTAAGGATATGAGCTAAATCAAACTTAATCTGCTATTAGGCTATTTAGTTATGCCACTCCAAAATATCAGATTTATTTTATGTCGTGTCAATTCAGGTATGACATGCATAATGCGGTTTAAAATACCGTACTTGTAAAACGATGATTTTGTGACCCTACAAGGGTTCACATTTCACAAATACAAATAAATGAGATTGGAGTGAATGTGCGCTAAATGAGCACCTCCTTCTCCAGTGGCAGGTTCATACTGACTCCAACTGACAGTAGCCTAGTCTGTAGCATTTACATTTACATTTTACATTTATGCATTTGGCTGACGCTTTTATCCAAAGCAACTTACAGTGCCCTGATTACAGGTACAATCCCCCTGGAGCAACCTGGAGTTAAGTGCCTTGCTCAAGGACACAATGGTGGTGAACCAACAACCTTCCACTTACCAGTTCAATGCTTTAGTCCACTACACCACCACCACTCGGCATTTAGCTATCGCCTTACATTATTAAACACATTGCACTAGACGTCTCCCTATATAATATAAATATATAAATGGATTAGTAGACTGATTTGCAGGGTTATCTGGAAACCCAGCCAAGGGCTGAGTTCGGAAATTGCACTAATCTTACTTATTTTATGTACTACTATGTAATTATATGTCAGAAACAGTTGCCATTTCAAACTCGGCACTATTCTGGGTTTCCAGATAATGTTGCAAATCACACCCTTTAAGATTTTTTAATTTCATCTCTCAATTTCAAATAGTTACTTATGCTTATCAAAGTAAGCCTGCATATGCCTTTTTGTCTGTCTGTAAATTCAGGCCTATCACGTGGCATGCGGAGTGCAGTTATAGGATTATTTTTTAGAAAAAAAAATTTCACTCTCGGATGTAGGCCTACATTGGCTTAACAGTGATAAAAATGTATTAATATAGTTTATTAAGCGTCTTGTCTTTGAACTGAGTTTCATCCCTGCAGAAAAAAAACATCCTAAGCCAGGGGCGGAGCTATGGGACGGAAGAAATTTTCAATAATTTTTTTTTTTAGGCAAAATTAGTGTTTCTTGGAGACGAATATTTCTTTACGACTAAGACTTTTCAGGTGCGTGCACCAATTAAACGTGAGTTTTCGGTTATTTTTATGACAGGAACCCTCCAGCTGCAAAACTCCTGTGAGATAAACCTTAGCTGCAAGCACAGCATGCGGTCTCGCGAGAGTCACTGTGTTTTCAACGCGCAAGCTAAGGAGTCCAGCTTCCGGTCCTGGCACAATTGTATGAGAGAGTGAGCATGTGAGTCCTGCACGTGAACATACTGTGTCCTTACATGGAAGCTCATAAAATCATATAGAAATTGGTTTGTTTCCTTTTATGTTCCCAAAATTTAGTTTTTCTAACTGCACAAAAACAGAAGCTTGGAAACCAGTTCCAACACACACTCACTGCGAAATTGTCAGGATTCGTACGACTTCTCTAAATTTGGCTAATTCATATGATATCCTGCGACTTCACTCGTTTGAATTCCTACGACTTTCACAGCCAATGACGTCGCTGGACATAGTTTCCATCTAATGTGCAACAATTACTTGCTTCTGTCACACAAAACAGCTTCCTATCATGTTTACACTACTGACTGGTTAAGTTTAGATATGGGTAAGGGCATAATATTAATAAGTATGTCCTTAACACCTCGTGCGTGGAACTCGTGCTTACTTCTGCATTAGACATCCAGGAATTTGCATGTAATGAAGTCGTACGAGTTTATGCGAACAACATCATGCGAGACCATACCAAATAGCCAACTCGTAAATTATGTACGATTTTTCATGAGATCGTGTTGCCAGTTCACACGTTTACTATTAGGGGTCGCAAAATTAAATAAAATTATGTTTTTAATCATTTTTAACATGAAATATGATACAGGGTTTTACACATTTAATAACTTTAAATACAGCTATATGATTTTAAATTCAGCAGTATGGTTCATTTTAGATAAACCTGGACAAAGCAAACACAATCTAACCTGCTGAAGAATACAGTCATTTATATTTATTCTTTAAAACTTTATTAAAACTTGTTGATGCAGTAAGGATAATATGTTTTGTTTTTGCATAGGTGCAAGGAACATTAAAATTAAGAGAAAGACAACAGATAGATGCAGTATTATTTTTCAGTAAGAGTAGCAAGAAGAATCTGAGGCACAGGAGAATGACAAGCAGGGTGATCTATAGGGTAAACAACCTATCACACAACTTCATTATACTTCTCTGTAAAGTGTACTGACTAATTTTGCCCACTCTGATGAAGTAAAGATGTTTACTTGCAGCTTGATAATAAGTAAATGGGACTGATTAACTGAATAAATTAAAAACATAAAAAGTATGTAGAATGTGGAGAGAATTAAAAAATAAATTCAACCAAACAGCTAATCAGTGAACACTCCTTTTGTGTTCCACGGAAGTCATACGAGTTAGGAACAACATGAGGGTGAGAGTAAATGACAACATTTTTATTCCTTTAATTAAAAACAAATGCAATTTATTATACAATGTTGTGTCATGGGCACTTAAAACAGCCCAGTATTTTTGTTTGTATTTTTCTGTGCCACCCCAGAGTGATTGCTGTCCCCAGCCCGGCCACCCCTGCATAAAATTCCTGGCTCCGCCACTGTCCTAAACCAGCCAAAATTAATTTGCTAGTCTTCTTGGATAGTTTGGTTTCCCAGTTTGGCTAAGCTCTCCCAGCATGCCAAGATGGTCTTGATGGGTTTAGATGAGATGCCAGGTGTTTGCAGCTGAAAAGTGCCCAAAACCAACTGACTGGTCTGAATTTAAGAAAACAATTTCAGACATGTCACTGCTTCAGACAGTGATTATTAAATAGAGAGCATAGCGTGTCCTCATTCATATGTTTTTTTTTTATTATTATTATTTATTTATTTATTTTGCATTTTTGGGAAACGGGAAAAACGGGACAGCAGCAGTTTGTCAGCTTTAAGTTAACCTTTTGATTAAAAACCTGAACGTTAGTGAAATGTCCGTGTGACAACAAGCTCCAGTCTCCCCTAATGAGTATATTTTTAAGATAATTAATAGTATAAATTTAATAATAATAATAATAATCTTAAAAACTACATTAGCAAGGCCTACACCTCATTTTTGGAGAGAGCTTCTCACTCACGCGGTAAAAGCTGGAACTGCAGCTTGAAAGTGAAATGCGGCTAGAAAAAAATTGCGGTTGATTCAAAATGAAAATTATTTCATAACGAATAAATGCAATTTAGCGTAATGTGTAATTGGATAAAAACAACATAAAAATTCAAAGCAAATGTATACTGTATGTATGAAAAGGTCTACACAAATAGATAGGCTACTACGTACTAAATATTATTATAAAATAAAAATCGACAACGGCCAATTTAATAATTTGAATTTCTACATGTTTTTCAATCTGGCAATACAAACAGGATTTTTTAAACATTAGACATTACATCACTTCCTAAAGTGCGTTGGCTTTTTAATATGTAATGCCCCTTAAATAAACATGCGATCCATTCTGCTATTACATAGTCCTATCTTTCAGATGTAAGCCAACAGGGCTCAAGACCATTCTGTGTGTGATGGTATTCTACGGTTTTGAAAATAAAAAGTAACACTTTTGAAAACTGTATATATCTATAAGATCTGGAAAAAGGTATGAGATAGATTCACAACATCTGTTACCTTCATACACTGCCTGGCTATATATATATATATAAGGTATACTCTAATATTTAGTTGGACCGCCTTTAGCTTTGATTACAGCGCACATTCATTGTGGCATTGTTTCGACAACCTTATGCAACTTCCCAACATTTATTTCCGTCCAGAGTTGCATTAATTTTTGGCCGATATCTTTTATTGATGACGGGAGAGTCGAACCACTCTGTAAAGTCTTCTCCAGCACATCCCAAAGACTTTCAATGGGGTTAAGGTCAGGACTCTGTTGTGGCCAATTCATGTGTAAAAATGATTCCTCATGCTCCCTGAACCACTCTCACAATTTGAGCCCGATGAATCTTAATATTGTCGTCCTGGAATATGCATGGGAAGAATGAAAATCCATTGATGGGGTAACCTGGTTATTCAGTACATTCAGGTAGTCAGCTGACTTCATTTTATTGCCACATAAGTTGCTGAGTCTAGACCTGACCAATTGAAGCAACCTCAGATCATAACACTGCATCCAGAGTCTTGTACAGTGGGCACTATGCATGACGGGAGCATCGCTTCATGTGCTTCCCTTCTTACCCGCCCATTGCTTTGGGATAGGGTAAATCTGGACTCATCAGACCGTGTGACCTTTTTCCATTGCTCCACAGTCCAATCTTTATGCTCCCTAGCAAATTGAAGTCGTTTTTTCTGATTAGCCTCACTAACAAGTGGCTTTCTTGTGGCCACACACCTGTTTAGTCCTGTAAATTATTGTCACATTGTGCATGTGGAAATGCTACTTTCACTATTAATAATAGCCATAAATTCAACTTTCGATATTTTATGATGTGACTTCAAGCGTTTTAGTGATCTCCGATCACAATCATTCAAGATTTTTTTCCAACCACATTTCTTCCGCGAAGCTGACGGTTCACCACTATCCTTCCAGGTTTTAATAATGCGTAAGACAGTTTTTAACCCAATTCCAGTGATTTCAGCAATCTTAGTTGTTTTCTTTGCTTGATGCAGGCCAGTAATTTGGCCCTTCTGAAACACAGCAACATATTTTCCACGACCATATGGGATACCTCTTCCGACATGGTTAAGGAATGAGAAGCTACACACGGCATCAGTTAGGGTTAAAAGAATTGTAATGATTGTTATTATTAAGTAATGATCCAATCATAGGCTCTTAAGTATCTGCTTATTTAAGTCCAAACGGCGACTTTTTTTCTTTTCTTTTTTTTTTTTTTGCGTCTGCAGCCTGCAAGATTTATCGCCATCAAGCGGTAGTTCAATGTAATATTGCACACCTCCTCCTAAGAACTATTCTGTCTTATTTACATTGATTATAATACCCCGAACCTTGTTAAAATTACATGATGCTTGCTCTACACCTGAGTAAATAAGAAAAATTACGATGCAGTAAAAGCTAAGGATAATTTTATCAAAAATGAAACAAAATGTTGTCAACACATACAAAATATAGCAAAAATCGCCGAATTTCACTCCAGGGTCACTGATGTGTTTTTTTAAATACTATTTTGCTTGTGCAATAAAAACTGCTCCTGTGGTTGAAAAAAAAAAGGAATTAAAACCTCATTAAAAACAGTCATCTCCTTTCTTTCAAAATTAGAAAGTTTGAACAGATTATTTTCATCAGGACATGATCAATATTTGACACGTCAAATGAAATAGGCAGTAGGCTAAAAACAAAAATAAAACAGGCAGTTATTATGACAACACACATGACTACAGTCAGCTACCATGCTGTTTTCACCCCATAGCACTCTTGAAAAACAAGCAACAAACTGCAACATCAGCACAAACGACACCAGCCAGAACAAACACACAAATAAAATGAAATTTAACGATAGTTTATATTACCATATAGGTATATAGCATATTTCTGCTTTTAGTTACGATATATTAGTCTTTATTCTCACATAAACACAACAAAGTTAAAATCAGTTCCCAGAGATGTCGTAGTAAAAATAAATAAATAAATAAAATACAGAGTCCTTACGTTCAGTGTGTCTTTTGGTCCACAAAAGCAAGAAAGCTCTTCAGATGGCTGCGCAATCCGGCAATAGCGTGACAAACGGGATGAGCAATTCTATTACCTAATTTCCTACGAATAAATGTCCAATTCCATGGCAGGGAATGTAGAATATTACCGTAGAAATTTAATAAAACTAATAATTTAGAAAATTATACCGAATAACGCTGGAAAGAAGCTTAAGCAAAGCAAGGTCAGGAGAATAATGCAGCTCTATTTTAGGTTCGGACACATACACATAAAAAGTTCACTCTCCTGTGGCCTTAAGAGCATGTGACCAACTGGTATCCAATAGGAGCTAATGGTGCCTCATAAAGTTGTAAGGCAGAGTAGTAAATTTTCATACACAGCAACAGATTTACAGCTTCTCCGGGATAGAGGATGACAGTGGAGGGGGCTGGGTAGCAATGTTTGCTGCAGGCGCCATTTTACAAAGAGAAGCTTACAGAAAAAAAAAAAAAAAAAAAAAAATATATATATATATATATATATATATACACATATACACACACACACACACACACACACACACACACACACACACAGTATTCTAAGTTGACAACATAGAATATATATATATATATATATATATATATATATATATATATATATATATATATATATATATATATATAAAAGAAAATTTATATATATATTTTTATATATTCAACATATATATATTCTATGTTGTCAACTTAGAATACTGTGTGTGTGTGCGTGTGTGTGTGTGTGTGTGTGTATATATATATATATATATATATATATATATATATATATATATATATATATATATATATATATATATATATATATATATATATATAAAAGAAAATTTATATATATATTTTTATATATTCAACATATATATATTCTATGTTGTTCAGACGCATTAATATGATTTTTATAAGGAAAAGTTGGGTTTTCACTTGGTAGTCCAATCGGTTTGTTGTATCATTTAATTTTGGGATTTGTATCCATATTGCTATCTATTTAACCCCAAGTAAAAAAAAAATTACTGCTTTAAATTAAATTATTTAATAAAAATCTATTAAAAATAAAAGTACAAAAATAAATGTAAAGGAAAAAAATGATATTAAAAATATTTTAGTGATTTTAAATTCCTAAGGAATTTGAGGAATATTGATGTTCATCATTCAACAAATTATATAAATAACGATTTAACCTGGGGAACCTGCAACAATATGAACAGTATCTTCTAATTAAACAAAATCAAATTAAATTACGGAATATTGTAGGGACAAATAATGTAAAACATTTTGTATAGCGGACACAATGGACGATCTTTATGTGATGATGATGATGATGATGATCAAATGATCACTTTAGGTGTTAAATTATGCTCAAGTTGGGGGAAATAGTTCATATGTAGTATGTAATTTATTGTGTTTATACAATAGCATAACTGTAACCAGTTACGCAGCAGCTTAAACTGCAGCGATTTCACATGTTTACCTCCGTGTATACGGCTGTTTAGATGGTGTCTTTTATTGCAGATGCAGACCTGAAGTCTACATACCGACGATGTCACGTTGTCTTGCGTTTTGAATATTTAATAATAAAAAAATAGGTAATAATATATTGATGGTAAATAAAGATAGACCTAAAAAGGTATTAAAGCACAGAGTCTTTTTTTTTAAACTTATGATTGCTCCAATGAGAGCCACGCACTGCATTTTGTTCCTGTCCAGTTTTTGTACAATGACAGCGCTCGACCCAATAATCAACGCTCTGATGACTAATTTAGACCTACTTGTCTCATGCTTTTTCATATTCCAGCTATTTATTGCAAGTAAAAGTTATGAAACTGTTTGAAAGTTGATAAAAGCCAACTGTTAGATTTGTGGGTTTATTTCAACCGAGTAGGCTATAAATCTTCCCAGCAGACACAAAGAGAGAAATCAATTATGCAACCAGATATAAGCATTAGAAAGCCTCTTAAGACACACTGAGTAATTAATTTATTACCACAGAACCAGGGCATTAAAACGTTTACGACTTCACACATGCATGAACAGCTGCATCGGCCGATAAACGGCTGCAGTTACAGAACACTTGCCTCTGACACCAGATACATAAGCTGTCTCAAACAAACAGGGTGAGAGTCATACCTTACGTTCTCATTGGAGGATACACGCTTGTGAGGTTCTGTCCGTTCATGTTTGCTTCATATGATTTTGTAGCGGGAGGCGTCCATGTTTATGCTGAATGAGCCACAATGACGTCAGATCTAAGCGTTAAAAAAAAAAATTACCTCCTGTGGCCAGTGCTGAGGATGTGTTGCGTCTGACTGAGACAACCATTCACAATTTGATAATTCATGTTTTCATCCCGCTGTAGTTCAGCAGGATCCATGGATCCACAGTGTCATTTTTACGAGGTAGGGTGATATACAAGGCCATTACAACCAGAGTTCTCACTTCACTGGCATTGGGCCCGTGAAGTCACATGATCATTGTGTCCATAGACAGCCAATAAGTACTGCGGTTGCGATTTCATCAGCTTGTAAGGAGGTGCAGCCACATTCTAAATTAGAACATTCTAAATTAGAACATTCTAAATTAGATTATGGGTGTCCTTAAAGATGATAAAAAAATGAGTTAATTCATGGACCGCTGAAATTGATCACAATTCAACCAAATGTCATGTCATTGTCACAATCATTCAACACTTGAACAAATATAATTTCTTAAGATCCTTTTGTCGCATTTTAAAGATGAAATTTGATGTCTTCTTTTGATTGATCTGACATTGCCCAAATCTAAAAATAATTTCTTTAAAAACAGCTAATGAAAAGTACTGTAAAATGATGTTTGTGTGATTCTGAAATAGGCCTACAATTTCTTTAATTGTTTATAATTTAAAAACATGATTTTATGGTATTTTTCCAAATCTTACACCGATACATTGAGTGTAAGATAGTAAAAAATAAGTTGTGGTAAGATAAAAATGGGTTTCACTTCATTATTCAAAATCTATTGCCACGTTGACAGTCAATGTTTGGCACTGACAACCGTATTTACTTAGAGGTGTGAGTCTCGAATTGTCAAACCCGTAGTCTAACAGCTGTAACCATAGTGACTAAAGAAAATATCAAAGATTTTGGCGTCCATCCCATCGGCAAGTCTTATCACAATTGACGACGCGTTATTAAATAAAGCGAGTGTAGAGTGCAGCATTTGTGACGCGCGGCTCGCACACTAACTATAAAAACGGATGAGCTCAGGTGGAAGACACTATCAGGTTTTGCTGACATCATGTGGTCGAACTGAATAACAACAATGCAGATAACGGCTAAACATAACTACGATACACCGGTGTATTTTTCGCTGGAACGTCAACATAAGTATGTGAATACATTAATATGGTAGGGTAAAATAGGGGAAGACGCCCCCGTGGTAAAATCTAATTTGAGCTTACTTTTTTTTAACTAAATTATCAATTTTTTTGTCATGGGAAAATAGTGATCCGAGATATTCTTTTATATTAACAGTTTTATGTCTATTTGTTAATGGAGGATTTGTGGACACGGTATTTAGAATTTTGAAGTAAAAAAATATTGTTTTTATTTTGAAGTGACAAAGATAGACTCATGGGTAAGATTTAGGTCACACAATTTTTTTTAAGTAAACAATTTCGTTTTTATTTATTTATTATTATTATTATTATTATTGGAACACGAAAGGGGAAGTCTCAAATTTTAAACACTATTATTAAGACATATTTCAATAATTTCCCACATTTTTATCAACATTTTCTTTAATATGTCGAGATAAATTCTCAGTACTGCAACACAAAAACCTGAGGCAAAAATGCATTATTATTATTTTTTTTGTAAAGTTGCGTCCAAAGAAATGCCCAAGAGAATATGGACGTAACAGTGATAATTTTCAGAAAATTGTTTTGAACTTAACGTTTAAACAAAATATGTCAAAAAATAAATAAATAAAAAATATTTCATTGTGTATCAAATTCAATAAAAATAAACAATAGGCCAATCTCCCAGTACTGCAAAATACCAGCTAATTTCACACCTTGTTTTTAATATTTTTCAGATTAACCCAAATTGTTTTTTAATAACTTTGTCTAATAGTTTCTCTAAGAATAAATGCTCAGATTTGGCATTTTGTTCAAATCTTCTTGTCTGTCTAAATTCTTAAGCTACTGTGTTTCAGTAATAAGTTGCAGTAATGAGATTTAAATTAGAATATCAATAATATCTAATAATAAAAAAATAAAAAAACTTAAATATATTCCCCTTTCTCTCACACATAACTTGAAATATCTGATAAGCTATTAATGACAGAACGATCTTCCAAGCCTGAGTATCTGTTGATATTTGGCCATATTGAAATTATCTTCATCAGCCACTTGTTCTCTAGGTACTGGAATTGATATCAGGGGGGGAAAAAAGAAGAAAATTAAAAAAAAAAAAACATATCGGTCGACTACCACTTTTAAAGTGACATTTTAAAACAAATGTCATAAAGTTATGCTTATAGGTAGTAAGCATCTCTCTTTTTTAAACCTGGATAACAATATAATATATGCATAAGTAATACATTCATACTGCATTAGAACTAAACAGACAATTATAAGTTGCAATCAGTTTCTCATTAACGCAATGAGTATAAAGATGTAGGCTATCACTAATAATTGGAGCACCCATTAAAAGTGAGGAAAAATTATTGCATCATTTTACGGAGCTATTTTGACTAATTTAGTGGTCGAAAATGATTTAATCCATTGTCTTACAAATTTAGCATCAGCTGCGGTAATAAATTCATATCTGAAACAAGACATACAGACAACATTTTTAGTAAAGACAGATCGTTTTTATGAACTTTGGGTACAACATTAAAACATTAAATCTTTTATTTAGTTTATTATACATTAAAATGTCCCAATTTTGAATTGTCTGTACCGGTAGAGAGAAATTAACCAAAACATTCTGTAAAAATGTAAAATAAACCAACAAATACTTTGTAATCTTTATATGCAAGATGGAGCACATGTTTCAGTTTCAAACTAGAATTTCATAATGTTTATCTATAGGCCAAAGTCCTTGCCATGCTTCAAGCTAATTTTCAGGAGTATACCCACAAACTGTTAATATAGGCCCCGAAATGAATATTTGTGCAACAGGTCAAAATGTGTGCAAATAAAAACACGAGATATTGAATATTTTCTCATATCAGCGAATTTTTTGACATCTTTCTTGAGAATCTCCACTGACATCATAACTTACAGGCCAACACAACAGGTGACTGAGTTTGCCGTAGGGCGAGCTGCAATCACAGAGGCCAATAAAACTAGATTGTTTCCGCTGGCTTTTTGTGCACACAGTCGAGTCTTACTGAATGCATTGTGGGTTTGAGGGGGAAAAAATATCTCCAAATGGGCTGGCGGGCCACTTGAAATGGTCTAATTGTGTCTGGTCGGCCATAAAGCCATTTCCACGGAATGCCAGACAGTGTTGCCGAGTCTACGATTCATGGCCTTGCTGCGAGGCCTTTGAAGTCAACGTCCATCCGCCAAAGCTGTGCCTACTATCAATAACTTCCAGTACACAGTAGGCCGTATAAACTATTAATAAATAGCAAGATTTATATTTTTAAAAAGTGGCATATATCCTGACTGCCTGTACCCCGGTATAGTTGAACAAAAGCACCTCATCATGGGAGTACGGGGCCATGAAGACTTCATTCTTTTAATTCCACAGATTCATGCACACATGGCAAGTTATTCACTGGCCTCAGCTGTCGAGCCTCGTAACAACTTTGTTATTTTGCGTTCTCTCGGCTCGCAGCGCTTTGCACCCCATAAACGGTTATAGCAGTAATTGTTAGTATGCAGCTAACAACCTTATCGGCCAGATCGGTCTACGGCCCTGTATCCCTCCCGAGTCTAAACTCGCCCAACATAGCCTCGACTCAGAACACATTCCTCAGAAATTATGGCAGGTCTGTGCAATACTTCAATTTTCGTTTGGGTAATGTTTGTGTATAAGGCTTGAAAGGCAAAGCTGAAAGAGGTAGAACATTTTTCGTGTAAACAAAATATATTATAGGCTCCCACTATACAAAATTTGGCCTTCATCCTTTCTAATATATAGTTTCATTTATGTTTACTGTAGACCCATTCATCAAAACCATAAAAACAAATAATATAAAAAAATAATAATAACTAAAAAAAAAAAAAACAGGAACATTACAAAAACAAAATCTACAAGAAATTCAACATTTTTCTGTTCCCATGGGATGCAAAATACATCTTAAAAAATATTTAATCTCAAGATTTAGAAAAGCACAATATGTATATTAAAACTTTAAAATGTATATATATCACGAGGAATACAGAATTTAATAGTGGAGACTTTTGCTTTTATTATTTAAATAAATAAATCACAAATTACACCTGAGAAAAAGTAAACAAAACACAACAGACCATGAGGTATTTGTAAAATTGCCAGCATTGCTTATTTTAAGCCTAAAATTCAATATTTTATACATTTTCACTCAGTCCTTGAAAATCAGACTTTATCCAATAACATTACACAACACTGTATCGGCTCATATGGCGTAAAGGTTTGGTCGCTTAACAAAATAGGATAGATATAGTGGATGGACTTTATGTAAATGGTTAGACTACGTTTATACCATCGTTTATTATTAAATAAAAATTCTGAGGACACGTGACCTCATGTAGTCCTCAGTGTATGAACTCTACATAAGCCTGGGCCCAATTCTTCCACTCGAAATTTAGGAAAATGCTATAGAACATAAACTATTAAGTCCTAAATAAACATTGATATACGCTATAATCGCATTGGAATAGCACATATAGCTCCAACATTCATTCATAATAAGCACAAGTGAAATACTGAGCTGTAATGAAGGCTGTATATGATAGATTAATGTGCAATTTGTGAAATGTTCAATAAGACAGAACCACTTATGACAAACAAGTAGCCCAATCTAATGTATCAAACGACTGGATCCCAGCATGCTTTAAAACAGACGACACTTATGGTTCGCTTGAAAAGAATGACACAAGCGTCAATATAAAACTTCACGACATCATCATTTTATCAAAAGGGATGATCATCCTTCATTCTCACCTACACAAAGTGCTTTACTCTCAGTTGTCTTTCGTTCCACCATTGTTTATTTTTTTCATCTTCATCCTGCGGTTTTGGAACCAAATTTTGATCTGTCTTTCCGTGAGGTTCAGGAGACGGGCAACCTCGTACCTGCGGTCGCGCGTGAGGTATGTGCTAAATAAAAATTCTTTCTCCAGCTCGAGGATCTGGTGCTTAGTATAAGGGCAGCGTTTTTTGCGCGAAGAGCTCGCGTGAAGCCAGTTGGACACAGGGTTTTCTGAGAAAAGGTAAAAGGAGGGTTCGAAATCATAAATGGGCAGAGAATGGCTTGAACACAAGATCCTATAATCTAAAATCCAGACCATGGCATAAACCCAAACATACCAAAACTTACACACAGCCAAATCAACACAAATCTTCAGTTCCGTAAAAAAATAATTGAAATATTGAAGATTTCTGTTATGCACGATTCCACAGCAGACAAACTACAAAGAGCATCATGCTAAAAACACAATAACACATCAGTAATGAAGTTCAATATATTTTTTCCCATAAATCCCAACCATCTGAAGAGCCTTACTTGGATCAGCGCCTAGTTTATCCTCGATCTCGCCAGCCGTGTCTGCAGTCCGGCCAAATGCTGTCTCTGTGTCGGTAGAACATCCTCCGTTACTGAAGTCCCCGAGAGGGAGTACAGCATGCGAACTGGCATGTGCGCCGTCATTATTCGTTCTATGCGTTGATTTGGCATGATAGTGATGGTGGACCGCCTGTAGCTCAGTAAGAGGCAGTTCACAAGGCGAGTCCAGCAGCCAAGGCTGCACGTAATCCCTAGCTATGGGAGGCTGTGTATGCGACTGATACACTGATGATACATCACTGGAGAAATGCGTTGGGATATGGCCCCAACCTGAGCCATCATATACGGGCTGCTTTACCGGGAATGTGCTTCGACCGAGCTCTGTGTGGTCTGCGGGTAGAACAGAGGGCCTGGTGTGCTGGATGAGCCCTGAACCTGAGAAGCGAGTCTCCTCATTCTCTGGTACAATAAGAGAGTCAACGTAGTATCCTGTCAGAGCGCCGGATGTCGACATGGTGGGGTCGCACTCATGCATACACACATAAAAACACTAACACACACATACAGTAACACGCTCACAAAATAATCTGTGAAAATGGAGAGGCAACTTCCCCCCTCACAAAGCTTCAGTCAGCTAATAAATTGAGAGCATACCGCCATTTGATTGGATGAGGTGCACACGTGACCATTGGAACAGAACAATCAAAAACAAATCAATGGAATTGCTGTAAAAAGATTGCATTTGCTCTTACTATAGGCTACTATTCTGCAACTACAACCGTATAATGCGTTATAAGGAATACATATGAACGAATCCACCGAATTTAAATATTTGCAGCAAAAGGAATTGATCTCCAAATTGTTTAGACGCGTTGTAGGTTTTTTAACCCAGGAAGAACCTTAGTTCGAACAGAAATACACAAATTTTCTGCAGCCAAACAATATGAAAAGGAGACGTTACCAGATGAAATTTACAACGTAACCAAACTATATCTGATAAGCAAATTGAGAGGGATTTGTTACATTGATATAGGAATTGCCTGATTCATAGCCTACCGCACACAGCAGATATCGGTAGTCGACTGAACACAAAAGGCAAGATTGGCTTTATGACGGCACTCCTGCGCAGTCAAAGGAAATTTTATCTGTGCCTAAAAGGTATGAATAGCGCCTGTGGTAAAAACTTAGTTGTGTTAACAAACACCCATGTCCCGTTTACGGCCTCAAAAGGCCATGCTGTTTCCGTCCCCTTTTCCTCTCCTTTTTTTAAATATTTGTCACGTTAAAAAAAAAAAAAAAAAAAAAAAAAAAAAAAAAAGCCTATGTCTGCATTTTCATTGTTGGGAAGTGCTTGATTTTAGACTTGTTAGAAACTTGTCTGTTTAGAATAGGTGAGATATATATATATATGTATATTCAGTTACACATGACTCTGAGTAATAGTTCATTTTGTTCGCTTGTGCCGGTAAAATGTAAAGCTTTTATTTCTGCCGTTTGTAACCATTATTTTAACACAAGATACGTAAATAAAATAATTGTATGACCAATAATAAAATATAAAAAAGACCATAATAATAATAACAACCAAGCAGATTAAAATAAAATAAGACAGCAGTAGTTACATGTTCGACGGCTGCAACGTGTAACTTTATTTAATTCTGAGTATTTTTCTGTTTTATCCGCCTGTACTGAATTGCAACAAAAGAAAAGTTGGGCAACCGATTTGAGGGCTTTGCATAGATACAAAATTAAATCACTTTTCATGCTATTTTAACCTATAGGCCTACTTAACTAATTCATGGTGAACATTCAGAAATATTGCCCTGTTTGAACGGTACATTTCAATTTATAGGACCAAAAATATCAGTAATATATATACAGTAGCCTAATATACATAACTTCTTATTGGTTTGCATTAAAATAATAATAATAAAGACAGACAGACTTTTGGTTGTAATACATGAGTGTGTTGGTTCAGTCACTTCTTCAGGCACTAAACGGAAGCAGATTATGCGACGAGCTCACTGGTGCGCCACTGAGGTCGCTGTTGCCTACGGCACCCAAGGCTCCTTTAGTGGTGTTGGACGTAACCGAGGCCTAGACTACCGAGGGTAGTTAAGTACTGTCTACATTAAGTTTGAGCACAAATAATTCATGTCTAGCTTCAGTCTCGTTCACTAATAAAACAAATAGCACATCAAACATCTCCGACAAAGACTAGTTCAAATGGCATAAATTCATTAGTGTTGCTTTGTGTACAACTGAACATTTCAAGAAATATGGCTGTGAAATGTATACTGGTAAAAGAATGAATATATATTGTAATATCGTAAGATAAGGACGAATTAAACTGGGGCAATTAAGACAGTTTCGAGTTGCAGAGTTAAAATATTTAATCCCAACAACATGAAACTACCTAAACCACTCGACAGTCTGGTTCAAATCTTCAGACAAAACAATTTAAAGGGTCTAAACAAACCGCTGGCTTTATCTTCCAGTTGTTATGACTTTATTTTCTTTAAAACAGTGTAACATCTATTTTGTAATTTTGTAACATTACATTTCAACCCAGTAGAAAGAATAGTGTCTTACTTGCAATTCTAAGATTCATTTAAATATTACGGCGAAATAAAGACTGAAATTTCCATAGAATGTAATCCAAACGTGTTTATTCTTGATTCTATCCAGTCTGCACTGAGGATAGATAGTCACTCAGAAAAGCGACGAGACTCAAATTAGCCAGCAATAAAACGCCACAAAAGCAGACTACACTCACTATAATACTATGCTCTTAAATGTTGTGTCCTTTGCGGAGCTACACTCCAACAATTTCCACAAGAGATAACAATTAAAAATGTCATGGAAAAAGCCAAATTTATGACACATAACGTCAGACCTTTTGAATAAATATTTAAAGCAATATAGCCCCGAAAAAGGTCACGTCCAAACAAATGCAAAATCTACTAATTTAATTTGCAACATTGTATGTGTGTATATGTTTGTACAAGGCTAAAAAAGTATTATTTATTTCTGTTTCGTCCCACAGAATTATTCAATATAATTTCGTTGTCCAACTACCTTGATAATGATATGTTTAATAATGTCTAGTAGGCCTAGCCCATCCAAAGTATGATCAAAATGTAGCGCGTGTACACATTTTCAAAACATTGATAATTTTTAGAAAATTGCTGAATTTAAAATAAAAATAATGGGAAAAGGCTATATGGTCTATAATTAGATTACGTTTATGTTGCACAATGCTATAGTGCTATTAAGCATTTTAAACATTTTACAATAGGCATATAGCAAACAAAACGCAGTCATTTGCATTCCATGTGTTAATAAATGAACCACATGATTAGTGTTTCCCAAAACGATAAAACTGTATTAAACAATGACAAAAAGCAGGTAAAGTAAACGGTAAGACTCAAATATATATAGCCTATATACAAATAAATAAAAAAAGCACTCAAATGGGCAGCTTCCATAAATAAGAACACATTGTGTTTATCAAATCAGAAGAGCATCTACAAACCAGTGTTAGGAAATATGTTTGAAATTCTCATCATGAGGAAAACTTATTACCGTCCGTGCCAGAGTTTACGGATTTTCTTCTCGCGGTTAATTTTCTTCAGTTTTTTACGGCTGTTTTGGAACCATCTTTTGGTTGTCAGGTGCACACTACGGCTGATTTCTAGGCGGCGCTCCTGAGTCAAGTACACCTTTTAAGGGGAACTCCTTCTCGAGCTCCAAGTCTCGCGAGAGTCTCGTTCGCTGTTACCAAGGTTAGGATTATAGATTTAGTGGTATTTAATCGCCAAGTAAAAGTGTTTATTTTATTTATTTTTTATTTTATTTTTTGTCTACTGCATAGCATAAGTTTGTTGTTTATTATTATTTTTTCTTCTATTAATACCAGTAATTGGTAAATAATTGTTCCATTTTAAATTTGTTGGTTTGGAACAAGGACTTTGTCACAATTGTTATATAAATAACAAAACATTAGGCATAATCTACACCAGATTAATACATTAATAAGATAAATAAAACAACATTAAATAAAACGCACACGTAAATAGCATAACAATAATCCTATAACACAAAACGATCGCCTCACCTTGGCCACATTTCATCAAGCTCTGTAGGCCATAGGATGACGTTCTGTGCTTCTTCCTCGGTTATCATTACCAATGATAACTGGAGACTCTACCACATCTCCATCTCGTTTTCTTGATAATATTGTATTAGAGAAAGTTTATATGAGCCTCCACTGCAGCAGTAGGCTCGACCTCCAATGGCCTACAACATATTGTGGTAACGTTTTCGAAGTAACATGGCAGGGGTATCAAGCACAAGCCCGACGCATCTCTTGAATCATCCTCTGTGTGGCAGGCTGCTACTTTGGCGCACTTCAGTGACTCGAAAATACAATATTTCCTCATGTCCTGCGGGGAGACACGAAATGTAACCATGCGACAAGACTTCATTGCTTCCAACCCCACATCCAACGTGGTCACAGGTGTAATTTGGCAGGCACATGTTTAACACAGACATTTCTCCGCTTGTAGAAACAACAGTATAAAGTGCTCTTCAAAGTCAGATGGTAAACTCAAACCGCTTGAGCTTGTGTCGATTCAGTCCGCTTTTTAAATAGGGAGTCCTCAAGATAACTTTACCGGGAAGTGTTTTGGCTATTGTACATGAAAGATCTCACTGGCTGTCATTTCCTTCGTTTGACATACTGGATGAAACGAGGTGCCCTCATTCAATTCAGTTCCCTCATCGCTGCCAGTGGGAGCTAAGAAACCCAAATAGCCACACCCCAGGCGTCACACAATGGTATCAACAACTTCAGGAAGGCAGAGAAGAACAGATGAGGGACAACTGGATTTTTGATTTTTCGACAATCTACCTCGCACACAGGGCCGTAGCTAGAGGGGTGAAAGGTGGTAACGATTCTAGGGGCTCAAAGGTACAGGGTGTCCCACAACAAATTATAAACTGTTTTTTTTTTTGTTTTGTTTTTTTGTTATTTATTTATTTTTTTTATAGGAAAGGGGCCCAGAGCATTATACAGTCAGGAGGCCCAGATAACCTTGCTATGGCCCTGCTCGCACATGGAAACACGTGTGCTAGTTCACAAAACACTGAGATACTTGTATATGTTTGAAAGTGCGTAAAATTAGCATTTGTAAAATTCGCAATTTAAGGCCAACCAAACACACACACTAAATTGTAAAGGTAACGACATTAAGACTAAAACTAATAATAATAATAATAAATACTTAGGTCTATCGCTGATATTAGAAGGGACGGAACAGAAGAACCAACATCTTACATGTTAATTACAAATTATACAAGAACATTTAAGTACCCAGTTTCTGAAATTGTCATTAGAAGAATCGTTATGCCAAGCTAAAATAAAATTAAATAACTGAAATATTGGAAGGACGTTTGTTTCATGGTCTACGCAAGTATTTCAGTATGTATGGAATATTTCAAAATTACGATTTTACCAAAAGTGACATTATGTTTTCGTTCCTTTTAATAATTCCTGTAGATTGTTTGCGTCACATGATTTTGTTCCTTACTCTTTCGTTTATCTTAGTTTGCCATTTAAAAAATGAAATTATACAAAACAATGAGAACAAATTCATGATACAACATGAATTGTGTTTATATTGTGAACATTTCATTAAACCGAGGTTGCTTGGTCAAAATGAATTTTAAAAATATAGGTGAAAAATCGTTTAGTATCGCAAATTCCACCATATAGACTACCCCTATATTCCAGATATAGTCTGGCCCTTTATCTCTCTCGATATTTAGAGCTATTTATTATTTTATTTATCTTAATAGTAAAGGTGATCTGAAATTTTTTTAGTAGCCTAATAATAATAATTATTATTATTCTGCTGTCTGGTATTGGTTTATTGAATTATTCAGTTCGTTTTATTTATCTGTTAATCCAGTTAATTTTTCACACTATATTTCCAGTTATCGTGTTTATGTTTCCTTCTGAGTTAAGATGTTCCTTTGCTGAAGAACTTGGGTAGAAAGGCGCTAGAACATTGTTGTTGTTTTTTATTATATGTTATCCACAATCTCAAGACAACAAACTCATTTTTTATTCATTTATATATTTATTTATTTTTTGTGTGTTAACTTTCAATAATAAGGTTTAGATTCTCTCGTGTTTGGGAGGAAGGAGAAATTGTAAGATAAATCATTTAACTAGGTCTACTTTGTTCAGTTCTGATCAAATAATAAACAGTTGAATTAATCAAGTCATTTCTTTTTTGTACGTTTTTATTTTTTATTTTTTTTTCTTGTGTGTCTTTTAGTTCGTAGACATGAGTGAAAATGTCACAAATTCAATCCTTTAATTCCTTCATCGAGATCGCTGTAAGAGGAACTCAACAACAAGAATCTGACATTGTTGATTATCCATTAATGCTGTTACTTATATATATAATCCCTTTTGCGGAAAGGCACGATCATGGTTCACACTAACAAATACCATTTCGAATCACATAATTTATTTCTCAGTGCTAGATAAAAGGGAGCTTTGGAGGCAGTCTAGTTACTGCTGTGTTCACTGGTCAATGTTCAATCATCGCCGAAGGCTCGAATGAACGATGTGCGACATTTTGAAGCCACAATAAATCCAGGAATACAGCTACCCATAAATTAGCTTGGAAAAATTAATCTAATAATTTTTGCTCAAAGATATAACCGAAAAGGCATAGTCTACGGTATGCTTAATGGATTTCTTAATTGACATACTTCATTTGCCATAAATTTTTTGATTCAGAGGTAAAAATGGAATTTTAATACCCCCATATTTTACACGCTCATATTGAACGTAATAAGAACAGTAGACGTTTAATGTGTGTTCTGGTTCCAGGAGATTAATGGTAAGAAATGTTTTAGTGGCTGAATGAATCTAAGGGACTTCAGAACACCTGCAGGGGATTTGACTCTGAATCGACCTTTACAACACTTTGCAATGTTTTTTTTAAAAGTCTTGTTGAATTAATGCAACCACACTGAATAAAAGTTTCATACTACTTCAGTTAAACCTTTCTACAATTGCAAAAGACAATTTAAAATTTGTTAAATAGTTAATATAAAACAATGTTGACGCATCGCTTTTGAAATTGATTTGTTTGGTCTGATGTTACCTTAAAACGGTTTCAAAACCTTGAGTTTGTGAACACCCTCCTGTTCCACGGCCATGACATTGATCTCACGACTGCCTCCCAATGGACACCATTTGAACCTACACGTGCGACTTCTAACACTGCTCGTAAGCAAAGAGAGAGAAAAAAGAAAAGAAAGCAGGGGAAACAAGAGAACGAGCAAGAGGTTTTTTGGTGGTACTTTTGGTGGTAAGTAATAGGCTACAAACACGACAAAAAAACTCAAGCATTTTGGAAGCCGTTCCTCAAGATCTCTTTGCCTCCGTCCCCTTGAAACCGTGTCCAATAACCTTGGTTCTGAGACAGTTTATGGCACCACACTGCAATCACCCAAATGCTCCAGACACAGACAACTTTTATGGTCGCGTTGCTGCAGCAACAAGGAGGATGTCCCAGTAATTAGGCGGATATTCCTAAGCGCCTCAAAGGATGCACCAGCCAGGCCCAGCCGCACCGTAGCAAGCAACCATAAAGCTTAGTCTTTCTCCCCCTCTCTTCTACTTTTTTCTCTCCCTCTGACTTAGTTTATTGCTCTTAGACTGTCTCATGTGAACGCTACGGGCAAGGCTATAAACACTAAGATGATAACTGCATATACAGTGACCATTGTGACGGTAAAACTGTCAGGTAACAACTGCCCCGTGGCCTGAAAGAGTTGTTCTTTCGAGAGCTCATGAAAAAAGGGAGAAACGCTTTCTATGTTTTTCATTAATACATAATGCGCATAACCACATGCATATGATATATTCATAATATGTATTGTAGATCTGAATTAAGAGCAAATAATGTAACAAAACTATACTTTCAAAGTACCCATGTTGAATATTAAATTTGGGAAATATGTTATACATGATCTTCTGGATTACAAGCAGCCAAGGTCTGTTTAATCCCAGCACAATGTTAGTCACGTTTCAGTAGGCTACAGAGTACCACATGTAGGCTACACATAGGTTCAGCATGAAACATATTTCATTTTTGAGTGAAAATGCTTTAATGTCTTATAATGAGCCTGCAGGAGGCCACTTCTTGGATAATGCGAGTCCAGAAACGCTGTTTATGACTTTCGGGTGAGATTCGGAGGGTTCGCATTTTCTACGTTCGATCAGTCTTTGTTGAGTTGGCGTCTGTTGCATTTCTGTGTTCACAGTTTGCATTGAGGGGTAACTTTAGATGACTAAAATATTATCAGTTCACACTGGCACGTAATAAGTCGCTTTCATTTCTTAGAGACAACCGAGTGTTAGAACACTAGCAGAAAGTGTAACATAACACCTTTACTATAACAACGGAGCACATTTCATCTGGTTGCAAATCAATAAATACTTATGAGCTGGGAGCAGTAACGCTAACATTCTTGCAGTTTTTCTTCTGTTTGGTCACACCAAAGTCATTAGGCCCAACTGTACAACACACCATACATTCCTCTACACACTTAGTGAGTAGCTAAAAAAAGCCAAGCCTTGATTAGACCCAAATATTTCAGACAGTTGCAAGCAGTCTTTGCGCGTATAGTCCACCACAAATGCAAGCAGAAAAGTACTTTCAAAAAAACAAAATTTCTGTTCGCAATAAATGGTATAGAAAATCACGTTTATATATACTGTATATATGGGCACAGAACAACCCATACTTAAATGATGGAAACTGATGATGCACTATGATCTCTGTAATTGTATTCAAGTAAAGGTGAATGGTGCCTTGAAATTAACCGCTGAGAATCTGTAACGTCTCATTGTTGATATCATTATTGCAACTGTTGTATAAGTTATTTCCTTGTCCTAGAGCAGAGGGTTCGTATAGTATTGTAATCGGTCCCGATTGAGTTTCTTTTCCTTCATGCGCCGGTTCTGGAACCAAATTTTCACTTGGCGATCGGTGAGGTTAAGCATCCGTGAGAGCTGAAGTCGTTTCTCTTTGTTGATGTACACGCTAAAGAAGAACTCCCTCTCAAGCTCTCGAATTTGAAATTTAGTATACGGGCATCTCTTCTTGCGAACCCTGGGTCCTCCTAAGAAGCAATTAACAAACACTCGTCATACATATATAACAATTTACAAGATGTACGTTAATATGTATAACGATGTCAATGTTGTATGTTAATATATGGGTTGGTCTAACATTTTATTTCCGTCACAAGGTCGGCAACAGATGCAAAAACATTTTTCTATTCAATTAATTGTAAAATCATCTTGACAAGAACTACAATTTATAATATTAATAGGATATTATATTTTATAAACAGCAAACACAACCTCACAAAGCCACAGAAATCTCTTTCATACTGGCCCCCGGTGGCCTCCGGTGAGGCCACCTCTTTCGTAAGCATACTTGGCAATAAAGCTAATTCTGATTCTTCTGATTCTGATTCATCCACAGGTTTTATTTTCTTATTTAATTATTTATTTATGTGTTTTCTTAAACCTGTGAAACAACATCCACGAATTAACAGAGACATACGAGAAGACTGTGACTCTGCTAGCAATACTGTGAAATCACTGCGGCTACTTAAATACATTTTAAAGTTCAAGTTAAAAATAAGTTTTTCATGGCCAATTTCAATTCCAAGCACGTGATTCTCACAGTTTATAAGTAGCCTAGGTTTTGTTGGGGAAATCTCAAGCCCTCCATAAACATTATACGCTTATAAAACAGCATATAAAAATTTTAACAGGAGTGCACAAGATTGCACTGCTCTCACCGCTAGTCTTTTCCTCGTTGTTGCCGGAAGAAAATTCAGGGGTACTGGTCTCCTGCCGCTCCTTTCCTTCAGACTCCTGCTCGGGTGCGGGCGCTGGCGTTGGGTACTTGCTGGAGTGCTGTTTATCTCTCGCTGCATATTCGCTGCTCACTGTACAATCCGAGCCCCAATACGTGTCAAAAAACTGATCAAATGCTTGAGGCAGCACCCCGTTTCTTCCAACACCGCCGTAGAAGCTGGATGCGGAGGTCGAGTTCGATGCAGAGTGAAAATAGGCTGATGAGCTGTTCTTGGGGAACATTTCACCAACACTCGTCGGCGCTGGTAAACAATCCCTGTGTACTATATCCTCCGATGAATAACACTGAGCCAGTGGACCCCGGTGAGGCCATTTACCGGACGCGTCAATAGCATAGTCTCGGAATGTAACCTCCCTCACATGCTGTACCTGAGGCAGGTTAGATGAGTACGAATAGGAAACGGGACGAGAAGATGGATTTTGGGATAGGAAAGAGGGCAACGTGGAGAAATCAGCCCCTGGAACGTAATACGTGCAGCTGGGCAGATACATGTTTGAGCCAACGGAAACCCTCTCGTCAAAATCCATCATTAAAACTGTGCAGCTTCTAGCTTGGGCTCGCGAGACCCATACGCAACGCCCACAACATAGCTCTCATGAGCGTGTGTCTCTTACACGCGTTGTAGGGCTATCCGAGAGGAAGAAATTTTGAGACGTAAGATGACGTGGAAATCCGTCTCTATTCATTCCAGCGGAGGCTAAGGTCACGTGATATATTAAAAAAAAAATTGACATATGCTTTCATTTTTTCTTTTTGTTGAAGTGAAATTGATATTGAAGAGAAAGTTATCAGTGACTACTGTCTAATGTTAACTGGGATAGTAAGCTGTGCAAAGAGGTTCCAACTTAAGTAAATTTCGAACTTCCAATAAATCTGTACATACAATTTGCCAATAGCTACTAGTTTGTGAAGATTACCAAAAAATTACTGTTGCCCGTCAAAGAAGTCCATGTCAGCCATAGTTTACCTCTATAGTTACATGCAGGATTTCTCTAAGCAAACTGGAACATGAGCCATCATAATTGTTCAGTGACCGTGGTGTTTACTAAAAAAATAAAAAGCCTAATTTAAACTGACAAATATACTATATGATGCATTTCTGTTATTTTCCAAATGAAAATATATAGAAACAAACATTTAATTATTTATTTTTTGTGACAACTTTATTTGTAACGTTCTATAACTGCCAATGTGACAAAATGACAATGTTTATATGACTTAGATGCTGTGTATATTGTTGCTGTAAGACATAAACACTTACCTCATTTCTGTTTTTACATATGTCCAGGGTTGGGAGGGTTACTTTTGAAATGTATTCCACTACAGATTACAGAATACATGCTGTAAAATGTAATTTGTAACGGATTCCATTAGATTACTCAAGGTCAGTAACGTATTCCGTTAGATTACTCAAGGTCAGTAACGTATTCTAAATACTTTGGATTACTTCTTCAGCACTGGTAGATTTTTTCACTTGTTTTGACTATAAAAACTCTGCCAGTACAGTAAGGCAAAATACACATGTTAAAAATATATTCTCTGAAAAACCTAAATATCTTATGCAGTGTTGTTTCTAAAACTAAATCTAGTTTTAAGGATTTTTAGATATTTTTACAGGAAAACAATACAAAAATTATCACCAAGAATACGATTTTTGCCCTAATCTCAAAGGTCTTATTAGAAAAAAATAAATTATGATCCAACGTGAATTTTCTTGATAAAAAAATATGATCGTGCCTGGTAACATGTGCATGTAAAATGGCTAGAAAAAGCATTTTAGCTTAGCGTAAAGCTGACAATTTACACAAGGTTTATTTCTATTTCTTCTGCTCCAAACTAACTTCAAACTTACTTCTCTGTCTGCTCGTATGAATGTAACACATCATAAGAAAGTGTTTCACCGCTGTTCAAATGCACTTTGGATCGCATCATTTATATGTATAAATGTTTTCCATCTGAAAAGACTAAATAATAAATGAAACAAATGACAATAAAATGCAAAGTAATCTCTTCAGTAATCAGAATACTTTTTGAATGTAACTGTATTCTAATTACCAATGATTTAAATTGTAACTGTAGTGGAATACAGTTACTTATATTTTGTATTTTAAATATGTAATCCCGTTACATGTATTCCGTTACTCCCCAACCCTGCATATGTCTTTAAGTACTTCGGTCTTGCATGTCTTAGTTATATAATTGTTGGGTTAATATCTCAATCTCTGCTATGAAAATTTGATCAATCTCTATTTGTCATCAAGATTACGCAAGAAAATCTCATGATGAGGTGTTTCTCTTGTCCAAGACTACATTCTGATTATCAACATGACCATACTGTGCGTTAAAATAACATGGTATTAAAGTATGAGATACAAAATATATATATATTCAAATTTATATAACATTAAATTTCAGAATTTTCAATAAGTTTATCTTCTAGTGTATCACATTTTGTATTTCTCAGCTTCTATACTTACTATTGAACATTGTATTAAAAAAAAAAAGGTACACTATTGAAAAACAAATCTGTAAAATGTACGATACAATAACGGCAGCTGTGTTTGCCAGAAATTTACCGCAAAAAATACGGTGACCATGTTTCAGGCTTTACATGATGTCATTTTGATGCCTGCATATTTGACAGTTCACTGCCGTTTATATTATTAAACGATATAAACTTAATATATTAAGCTTCTGGAACTTCAAAAGTCTACTGTTCACTGTAAAATGTATCGCAGTAGTAACTACAAAAGACCACATTATGATTTAAAGTTCATCAATTCAAAAGTAACCCTTCCAGGAGTAATAATTAATACACATGTAGAGACACAGTGTAACCTACACAAACACAAAACACCATCAGGTTAACACATGTGACACAAAAATAATGCAATAAACATTAACTAAACTATATTAAAAATAACAAATTATAACATATGAAGAACACCCCAATGTACATAACTGATATTAAAATTAAGAAGAAACATAACTAAAACTTCTCGTAATTTTAGCAATAGTTTACGGTAAAATGTACGCGTTCTCTTGATAATATACATTTTGAACATTAATTATATTATAAAATCATACTTTTACATACAAAATTTTTTATTTTACCATAAAATTGCATTGCATATTGTCTTGTTAAATACATTATTATATGTTAAGGTACTACCCATTAACCACTTTTTTTTAAATTAATTTTTATTTTTATTTTACAGGTTATATATATATATATATATATATATATATATATATATATATATATATATAAAACCTGTAAAATAAATAAAAAATTAATTTAAAAAAATTATTTTATTTTATTTTACAGGTATATATATATATATATATATATATATATATATATATATAACCTGTAAAATAAAATAATTTTTTTTTTTTTTTTTTACGGTGTAATAGAATAAGCAAATTTAACCGTGTGTATTAAACCCGGATTAGGCCGGTAAAGGACTCACTTTTCCACATCGCATTTACTTAATCCCCTTGTACCTTATGACTCCGAGGAACGCACGGAGGTGAGTAAAACTTGGTTTAAAGGCTACTCTACTCACAGCGACAAAAATGACGTCATCGCGGCGTTGGCGGAAGTGCGCTTTGACTTCGCTAGACCCCAATTCTCGCGGCGGTGTGCACACCACTTTTTGTAACTGATCGTACAGTGCGCGCGGCGCCGCATTCAAAAATGACTTGGGTGAGGCAGCATTGGCTATATTGTTAAACTTGTTCATATACAATGCAAACATACAATAAAAGTAGGTTAATAATAGTAATCAAATAAATAAAAGAAGGTTTCAAAAGAAAAAGAAAATTAATCTGTTAAATTAGATAAATCAAACATTTTAACTAATCTTTTTGCTTTATTATTTTTACAAAGCTTTACCATCTTATAATAACATTGCCGTTCTATCAGAAATACATTCAAATTAGGTTTATTTTCTGACCATTTCATCTTATGGATAACGACACTTCCATAAATAGAAATAGAAGTTTTTGCTTTTTATTACTAAGGTTTATTACTAAGTGGCAAAAAACATTGAGAGCATTAAAAAATAGCACAAGTTAATGAAAATTAAGTACATTATTCATGAAACACGAGCAGAACAAAATTGTGTGCAAATCGTTAGTAAAACAATTACTGTGTAAATTGTGGCATTTATTTAAATGGGATACACACACACACATTTGTTTTGCTCATGTTTCATGAATTAGGCAAATTTACTGCAGTGTAGTGACTCACTGCAGGTTAGCATTTATTTGAGTTTATGTGAATAAGCATGAATGTAAGCATCTCAATGTACATTTTATAAGCATACAATATAGTAGAGGTGCCTTCTACACACCTAAATGTTGCGAGAGTGTAGCATTGCTCTTTAGATTTAAATTGTTTTGAATAGAATGTGTGAAAAAATGTTTAATACTGTAGCATATCTATATGCATATCTATATGTATACATTTATAAGAGTAAGGTCAATAAATATTCTATTAGCATTTTTAAGGCATGATACAAGTATTTGTCCGGTGCCTTAATATCGAATAAATACAAAACCGAATGTCTGATGCTTTTATTACAAAGATTCTTGTAAAGGTTTTAAGTAGTTGCGTCTGACTGGCAAACTACTTCTTCTCACTACTACTTTCTGCTGATTCAGATGATATTTTCTCTGGGCTGCCCCCTGTTGTTTCACAGAATAATAGCCTACAACGGCGGGCGCGACGCCTCTAGAATTTAAGGAGCTGCGCGCGCATTCTGTGGTCCGGCGCGCTGCGGTGCCAGGCGAAAGTGTAAACAAGGCTTAACATGAGCCTCATACCATACAGTTTCCTTATGGTTAGCAAGGTGTGACTGTAGTGCGTTTTTTTTTTAAGTATACTGAGATTGTAAATTCCTGTTCAATAGTGTCTCAATAATAGGTTCACTGCGATAAAGTGACAAACTCAAAACCGGTCGCCACCAGACCAGAGGCTCCGCCTAATCGTCAACCCCTGACAAATTCCGCGACGTGTGTTGGAAAGCTTTCACCAGTAATATGGGGCCCGGGTGCAACGGAAGCAGTAGTGAGATCTGACTGCAATTTCTAGAACCTAAATTGTACGACTTTACCCCCATTTACCGCAATAGATCGAGGCTGCTCTGGCAAGAAGAAGCGACACCACACATGGATATTTCAGCCAAAAGCATTCATTTTTCTGTAGGCCTACCTCTAAAAAAAGTTTCAACAACGTTATAATGAACAACTCTAGACTTAGTGCAGCGCTAGAGCTTCAGATACATGTAAGATTAGTTTAGAAGAAGAAGAATGATAAGGAGAATAATTACAATAAGATAACGTATATGAATAATAGGCTATATTGCCTCCCTAATATCGGGCCATCTCTGAAACTAAGATAGCACAATATAGCCTATTGCATGTCGTTATGATATGATCCCTTTCTGTTGCTCTCTTGTTCTCTTCTACGGTGCATCTACTAATAGTCTGGTGTTGCGGCCCACACCCCTCCGTCTCCCCGGGTTACCGTACAGAATAGCTGTAGCCTATGGTCGACTTCAAGTTCGGGTAGGGGGACGGGTTACCGCCTACAGCGTAAGTCTGAAAACGTGAATGAAAGACCAAAGGACACGCAAACCAATGTATGCCTCGGATGGGCTTTTTACAAACGTTGATTTCACACGAGGGAACTTTACAAAGTAACTAGAGAGAGCACCATTAAGTGTAAATTACAGGGGAAAAAACAGGTAGTGGATAGGCTACTGCACTAAAAACGAAACCTCCAATCAACATACCATGAATTCACAGTCATACACCACAAATAAAACAGACAGTTTTAAGATAATCGAAAAATGCATAACGTGAAATGAAACAATATTTAATCCGAAGGGTTTGGAGCCAAACTACAGTAATTACCAACGATTATAATACGGAATAACAACATTGTTAAAAATATTCACGATCTTTCATTTGTGTAAAATCCATTACCAACTATCGTGGTAATCGTTTTTTTTTTTTTTTTTTTTACGTCTAAAATGAACGTCCTTTCAAATCTAATAAAGAAATCGTTGGCTCCTGCAAACTCCTCAAGATTCTGAACAGCGTGTTTCAAAGACCTACACATTTGAAATGGACATGGTAAAATGCACTACCCAAACAGTCATGAAACTTCCATTTCAGGGGTTTCATTTCTATGGTTAGTATTTCTTAGATATTTATTCTTGAACTTGACTTGTAATTTAGTAGTCCTAATATTGGAAATTGGAAAGTCAGATTTGTGCTAGGTTTGTGATTGTTTTAAAATGTAAATTTGTCCATTCTTTTTTTAAATAAACGAAAATTTGGGGATTGATTTAAAATGAACTAAATGCATTTCTAAACAACTAGCATGAATTATAAAAATTTTACATTTATCGGAATTTGTTTCATTGTTAAATTAATAATAAAGCAAAAGCGTCATGTAATTGGGACCTACAATTCAACAGAAAAGCCACGAACATCACATTTAAGAACCAAAACTAAAACATCACATTTCCAATTTACTGGTGAAAATTCGCTCTAGTCTTTGCCGTGAAGGGAAAGGGGATTATAGGAATTATTGCGCTATTTAAAATTAATTGAAGAAATAAAAAACAAAAAGCAAAATCTGTCATTCCATGTATCATTTTTGCTTGCAAGTGTGTCGCGATTTGGTGTTTTGAAAATGTTAAGACCATTTACATCACTAGAGTTTGGTGTGTGGTGTCTGTGTGTAGGGATAGTTTTATTTTGGATTTAGGAGTTTAATCGGCTATAAAGATTAGCGTAACCAACACTGGTGGCCGCGGGTTTTTGTATTTCCCTCTTCGATTAAATTAGTGTTGATTACAAACAACATAATTATATAATTACTGATGTTTTGAAAACAAGAATAAAAGGGCGACATAACTGCATTCATCTTTGTCAAAAACTTTGTATCTAAGAGAATGCATCTTGCGCCTTTACAGCAAACGCATTGGTAAAAAAGTAACATAAAATGTTTTAAAATGTAAATGCTGGCTGGGTAAAGCATTAGGCTAAACCAGGCATATACGCCAAACCAGTATGTGGCCTTTGCTTTCATTGTCTAGACGGCACCCCCTAGCTTTAATCCGTCCATTGGCGCATAAAAACAAACCTAAATGAAAACATGCGCCAATTTACCAGTCATTCTTAATTAATAACTCTTTCATTGATACTAATCTCTCTCATGACATCTTTGGTTATAAATATTCAAATGTTCTAACCAATCCCTGCTCATAAACAAAATATCCCTATTGAAGGTCAATGTCAAACAATGTTTTAAATAAAATGTATTTGCTAAAATGTAAAAAAATAAATGTAAAAAAAAAAAACATTATGTTTAAAACATTTATTTGAGCCCATGAGGCTCTTAGTTTGTATCAAAAGCAAAATATCAAATCTTAATCTGCATCATAAATTGCAGTTTCCTATAGGACAAATCACATTCCAACTATGTGAACAAATCAGTGTCTTAGATAGTAGGACAGAGATCCTTGTTATGACATACAATATCCTCAAATTTGCACTTACCGTTTTCTACCGGACACACACAAAAGTTTCACTGGTAGGGTGGATATTATTTAAAAGATAATAACTCAAAGTTCAGCAATTGCAGATGCCGTTTAATTTTTGTTCTGTAGATGGCGCAAGAAACCAGATTTACTGAGCAAAGGGCTCAAATATTTCTTTCTCTAGAATACGTGCGCGCACTTGTGACATTACGTCAACACAACAGAACCTTAAACAAGCACACTGACGCAGAAAATGAGAGTTCGAATCACATAAGTGCCTTCACATTACACATCTCAGTTCTTTGGTTAATTGTGATACAGAACAAGACGAGCAATTACTATAGACTATTAAATACATCTAAAGTCAAACGGGTGTTTATGGAGATACAATGAAGAACTTGATCGAAGTGTACGTTTATTTGTTTGCATCTAAGAAAGGCAAAATAATAATAATAATAATAATAATAATAATAATAATCTGACAAAAAAAACAAAAAAAACAACCATTTATAATTAACATACCATCGATTGTTTTCAAATATATATTTTTTATAATAATGCACACGGAAAAGCCGTTTCCATTCTGCTTAAAAGCATATTATCGTAAATGTTACGGTCCTAACACCACAGTGCTAGTATTTCTTTGTCAGATTTAGACATTTATTTTTTATAATACATGCCTACCAAGATGACAAATGAAGGATTTTGTAGGACAACGCCTTTTGTCACAGATGTTTATGGTAACATGTACACTGTGCAGTCAACAGAAAACAGTTTGATGTTATGTTGGCTATTATAACATTATTTTACGTTTAAATTAGTTATTACTAATAGTACATTTATATTATGACGCAGCAAATCAGAACAGTTCTTTTTTTAATCAAACATCTTTATATATTAGTTCGTGCGTGGTTCTGTAATTTGTCAAAAAACACACACAATAATAATAATAATAATAATAATAATAATAATAAATAAATAAATAAATAAATAAATAAAAACCTACAGTCTCATTAAACCTGAAAAATCATAAAGCACCCATGTCATGACCATAAACAGTCAAACTACTGTAATCCGAATAAATAAACTCACGAAGCTGCTGAAAGCTGTTCTGTTAAAAAGTACAATTTGTACAAAGTTCTAGAACTTCTAAAATAAACTTTTATTTATTTATTTATTTTTTAATGCAGAAACTAGAATATCATTATCTTACATTAGGCTTTCTGCCTAGAAAGTCATACAAAATCAGGCCTAAGCCAGAAAACATCACCGCGGTGCAAGTGAATCTTTTAGCCTCATGTTGCCGTAAGCTAGGTAAGTATTTTTTTTACATTTCATTACAATGCTTACGAGACACACGATGTTCTTTAAGGTAGCTTAATTAAAGGTATTTCAAATTGTGCAGTTTGCACAAATTAACGTTTATCTACAAGTCACAATTAAAAAAAAAAAAAAAAAAACTGAATCTCAAAGTATTCAGCTCCTTAAATTTATAAAGTATGTAAAAATCAATATCCAATCCTCTGTGAAAATGGAACTTAATTGTCAAAAATCAGAAAACAACTATAATAAAAGCAATGTCAACATAAACCATGCTTGACAATACTTTTGTTAATAAAAATGCAATTACTAACAATAATGTGGATTGTTCCTGTGCACGAATGTTTATATTTAATTTTTATTTGGACTTAATTTTTTGTCTGTTTTATTATTATTATTTATTTATTTATTTATTTTTATTAAGTGATAGGCTTACGTTCTGTTGACATTAAACTCTTAGATAGGCAAAGTAAGCTGAAGGAGTAGTACAGCAGAGCAGACAGTTTGTAGAATTTCATGTGTTTCTTTTTAAACTGAATTAATTTAAATGATTGAAGAGACCAAGGTCAAATGCTTACTTACAAACGTTCAACAGAAGATGGCGCCATTGCTCTATCATTTGTAAGCAAATGGTTTTCGCTTTCTTGAAGAGATCATATTACATTATTTATTGGTTAGTTGTTACAGCCTACAGACAAAAATACATTTCATAGGGTAAACACAAAGTCGTGTGTTCTTACAGTCCATAAAGACTTGGACACAATCCAACAGGTCCATTACTTTATCAACTGTTACATACAAACATCACGGTCGATGTGTAAAATGCAATTCATGTAATTTTTTTTTTTTTTTTTTTTTTTTTTTTTTTGGCATTTTGAAATGGTCAGTTTTGTGATGTGGTTTAGTGTTGTAAAAAATGGTATATAAAATTAAATCATTATGCATATTTTTCATACCAATGGTTTAATAGGATTTTTGAGCAACACTTGTACAACGACAAAACATAGCCTATAAACTACTCCAACATACAGTAAGTTTAGCCTATTTTGACACAGATATAACCAGAGATTGTAAATGAACTTGATAAACTACTGGGTCCATTCCTCATATTATCCAGCATGAGGCGAAGAAAAATTTAGATTTCAAGCAAATTGCATTACTTATTTATTTATATTTATTTGTGATTAAAATCTAGAAGATAGGATTTACCGCTGTAAGGAGCTACAGCATCCTAGTTTCGATATTCAAAGTGTTTCTCTCCATAGATGTTTTTATTATCTTTTGGTCTTCTTTGTCCTAAGTGGGGAATATACAGTTTGCGTCGTCACCTGGTGAAACGCAAATATGACGCACCGCGTCACCATCAACCCTGTCCGATCCAAGGAGTCACTTCAAAGTAGTCCAAGAGAACCAACTATTCGTCAAAACGTCTATAATTTCAAACCTTTGAAACAAAACACTTTCCACAGTGTGTGGTAACGATCACCGTCTAAAATTGTTTCCTTCAATTTACTCAAAGCAAAGCTAACTGCTGATTTTTATTTTGTTGACGACTTTTTTCTCCTTTACCCGTCGGTTCTGGAACCAGATAGTAACCTGTCGTTCAGACAGGTTGGTCTGAGCGGATATCCGTCTACGTTTGTCCTTGGTGATGAACTTGTTGGCGGCATACTCTCGTTCGAGCTCCTTCAGCTGCACCTTGGTGTATGGAACGCGTTTTTTCCTCCCGCGTCGGAAAGAGCTGCCGTCCGCCCCTCCGTGAGACACTGCCTCTGAGGAGAAAGATATAACGTGAGTAAATTAATTAAAATGTGTAAGAAGTTCAGGCAACAAACTGATGCTTTGTTATGGACACAATAGGGCATGCAGTTAGGTATATTTTAATACAGTGGGTGGAATTTATATAATGTGGAAACACTGTTATACGTGTTAATAAATGTTTGATTATCTTGCCTATTCTAGTAAAGTGTCAAAGTGTCTAACCTGGTATTGTCGACTTCCACATGTGTCCCGTCTGTGGCTGCTCTTTGGTGCAGTAGACCTGCCCGTTCCAACCACTAGCCGTGATGGCCCACGGCTGGTAACTCTCCATTGGTAACAGGGTCTCGTGCCGGGGCTCTGCAGGCCCGCTAATTGCCTGGACCACGGGGACATCCAGGTAGCTTGAAACTGGCTGGTACGGACTCGAGGAGTAGCTCGAGTAAAATGCAAACTCTTTGGCGCGCGAAGTTGTATAATCTTCGCCTGTAGAAGCGGACGTGTCCATGTATTTTTCCCCGTAAGGTGAGGCAGAGGCGGGGGATTGGGCACATGTCTTAACACCTCCATTGCCCCCGTGATGGTGGGACATTCGGCAAGGATAGTACCCACCGCCACCGAAATACCCGTAGGAAAGTGAAGCGCTGGCTGAACCCTGAACGGCAGAGCAGGGGCTGCATTGTTTTCCAGGTTCACCCGCTCCTGCTGCAGCAACTTCGCTTGACGGATAAGCAGCGCTGGGCGCAAGAGAGGCAGGGTGAGCCATCAAATTCCTGCACGGACTCGGTGGGAAGTTACCTCCTGTGAACCCTTCCATGTTCTTGCTGGAGTCGTCCAAGACTCCACCGTTATCGTAGAGAAACATGACCGGGTCAATCCAGCGCGGGCGGAGAAGCAGTGACGTTGTCATAGCCTGTCGGACATTGAGACGTGTGGCTCTTTTTTGAAAATCCCCGAGACTGAAAAACAGAAGACAGTGGATTCTGCGAGAGTCAAGCCACTCTGACGCACCCTGTGCATATACAGAATCACATCTCCATTGGTTTAAAACTGGTCATGTGATATGTAAAAGAGGACGCTAATCAGCTCAAGTGCTAACAATTAAACTGAGCACAAACGCTGTGCTGTGAGATGACTATCTGAGTATCTGTCAAATGATTCCATCCGTTTGGAGATGTTCCAAAAGTGAATTGATGGCTAAATAAGCGAAACATGGCGAATGCCCTCATACTCTCATGAAGTTTCATCTCTGTGTCCAATACAAAAACTGTGAAAGCGTTGTTGAATTAATGCCGTTTCAAAATCCGTCATGGCTAAGTGTTAAATATGGAACAAATAGTGTGTAATTGCAATGTTGCACTTGAATCACATGGAATTATTGTAATCCATCTTTGCAAACATAAAACATAAAGCCAGGTGTAAGCTTTTGCCAGTGCGAAGGGCTTGTTGTGCCACATAATTAACACGAAAAACCTCAAGGTTTTGCGCAGCTTCAACATAAGACACCCCGTATTTGAAGATATTTAATATCTTATTTATTGCACACCGTTTTAACATCTAAATAATATACATACCAAAGTATAACATCTTCAAAAAGAAAATACACCAAATGTTTTTCACTTAATGTAGACTATGACTACTTAGATAGGCTTCTCAAAGAATATGCTATCCATTAAACATATTTGAAACGTATGATGCAATGCGTACGTGTAGCTACTAAAGCCAGCCAGGTGGGCCGTTTTACGTTCATTAACGAAATGCACAGGTTATTTTCATGATACATAGAAAATGGGTTGCAAGTGATGGCAGTTAAAGAGGTCCAATGTTTGAACGTGGCATGAACTCCTGCTGCTGCGGCTTCCGTTTTGTTTACAAGATACGGAGACAGAGAACAGCCCATTTATTCTTCTGTGCATTTTACATGCGGGGCTGACGCGTCTACAGGCCAAGGTCAAGTTGAAAGTTGTCGTCTGGACGCGACGCTGTGCCTGTTGGCCTTTTCAGACTTTGATGACCAGTCTTTTGACAAAAACTTTACAAAGGAGAAGAGTCGAATAGTGAGGAATCTCTGCTAAAGTAAATGAGTCACAGAAGCCTTTTCTTACACTGGCCTTCCACTTTCCCTAAGGAACAAACATACAGGTTAACATGCTTTCCTTATAATTTAGCATTTTTAACTAATAGGACGTCGTTAGAACTCAATTGTTTTGAAAGAAAGCCATGTAGTTTGGTATGAAAGTGTGAAAAGCGGGCTGTACAATTATGTTTACTGAAATGAACACGCCTGTTCAACTGCAGAAAAAAATAAGCATGAACACATTATAATTTGCTATGGTTTCGTATAAAATATGCTGGCAATTCTTCGAGCAGAACTTCGAACAATAAGTCTTTGAACTTTCTGTCCAGAACAAGGACCGGTGCTAAACGTGCTTAGTTGCACGTAATTTTATCTAAAACAAATAACTGTATAATTCCTAAAACAGGACGTTATGCATTCGATAAAAAAAAAAAAAAATAAAAAAAAAAATAATAATAATAATAATAAAAAAAAAGCCTTAACGACACATTTGTAAAAGTGTAAATCTTTATGTGTTGACTAAGTTACATTTAGTTTTCTCAGTAGCTCAAACATGTTTGCTAATGGAGATAAATAATCTATTGCGTGATCTCAAACATTTTCAATGTGCTTTTCCGCAAACGGCACAAAATAAGTCGTAAATGACTGATAATGTGGGGGAAAATCGGACCTTTATTAAACTATTTAATATTTATTTCAATGACTTTTGAATAATGAAATCCAAACAAATAGTTTTGAATAAGCCTTTAAAAATAATTAATCATGTAAATTTCAAAATACAACTGTAAGTGTAGAAACAGCAGGTATATGTAGCCTATATTGTCTTTTACAGTAAAACTGTAATTTTAATTGTATATATTCCGTATTCAGACTTGAACGTTAAATTAAAAATAGTCCAAAATGTACCAATTATTATTACTACTACTTCACACTCTAAACACTCAAGAAATGACATATAATGAAATACAGAAAATGAGTAATACCCCTTCAATATGTCCTTCAACCTATTTCAATAGGTTAATAGTATACCAGCATTTAAACAAACCCAAAGCTTCTCATAATTTTTGTTAGGAATCACTATTTTTTCTTTTTCTGATTTTTCAATAGCTTAGCAATATGAACTTAATCAATTAGCATTTCTAAATTCAATGATAACGCAGTACTTTTGAAGTTCACAAAGTTAAAAGTGAACGTATCTGTTGTCAATTGCAGGCCTAGGTCCCTAACGTTGTCTTTATCGGGTCATGTTTGAACCCCAACAACAATAGCAATAGTACAATAGCATGAAGAATACGTCTCCTTTATGAAGAGTGCAACGTCGTCCAGACTAACTGAAGCACACGACAAAGAGGCCTATATGAAGTTTGTAAACAAATATGTTTAATGATATCGTGTGTAAGTGAACTGAAATTTAAGTCGAATATAAATGTCTGATTCATTAAACTTTACTGCAGATACAATCCAGAGTGCTCGGGCATCCTCAAAGAGTGTTCATTTCGAAAATGAGGTTCAACAGGCTGTACATTGTGAAAAGTGATGTGACGTGAGCTGTAAGACGGTGCACTGACTTAAAATTGTGGATAAAATGAGGCATGTCCCTGTTTAACTGTGATCCTAGCACAGACACTAATAACTGTATATCTGTGTCTAGTCCCACAACAATGTTTTTGTGTGTGTGTGTGTGTGTGTGTGTGTGTGTGTGTGTGTGTGTGTGTGTGTGTGTGTGTGTGTGTGTATTTCCTGTTCATTCAACAAGCTGTGGTAAATAACACCGAAAGGCTGCTGGTTAAATTTGCACCAAAAGTGGTGCTATAACTTTATAGTGAAATTAGGTTATTTTGATCAACATGTATTGTATCTACCGAAAGGAATTATTTTCAAAAATAAATGGTTTGCACTAAATGTTTCGAAATAACAATTAACCACAAACAACTCCCATAAAAGTATGTTTAGCGAATAAGCTCTGAAGTAAGTGCATACGATTATCGTCAGCTGCACAGGGGGAAATTACTAAAATTATAGCAGCCATAAAGGTTCTGATATTCGGCTATAAATACACTTAATTATATCAAACTCGTAGCTAAGTAACTATGTAATTGTCTTTGGCATTATTATTATTATTATTATTATTATTTTATTTTTTTATGTAACGATGAATCACCAAAATAAGAGTAAAAAGGAAAGATTGAGATTTTGGGATTTATTTACACTTGAATAATGCTTCATGTAAATAATTGTAAAAGATGAGCATTTTCTCGATAAGAAAACCTAAAGATGCTACCTCTACTAAACACATCGTTCCGGAAGCTGTCAGGCCCAAAGGTGCTGAAAAAAGGGCAAAACCTTCACCAATACATCAGATTGTTTGTCCCCCATTATAGTGTGAAAATACTGCTAAACATGAGAATTGCGTGTTTGTCCAGACAAAACATTACGGAATATAGTTAGAAGAAAAATTATGGCTTTGTTAAGACAGGGTTTCAGAAATGTTAATGTTCAACAACACATTGATAAATGAATGTGCGTTTAAGATAGATATGTCAGGTGATTACACGCGATATGCATCATTTTTATAATATATTTTCTGCAGTTTGCCTACCACTTGTAGTGCTTTTAGTTGAACGCTTAATCTAAAGGCTATGATTTAGCCTAAATGCGTGTGCCCATTTCCCAGTCACTTACCATTGAGTTAATGTCTATGTAGAGTTTATTTAAGAGGGTAAAAACTGTTGCAGAGCCTCATTTCTTGCTAAATTAATATATATGAGATTTTTAATATTCATTGAATTCATTTCATGTTTGTTTGTATCCTACTGTGTTTTTATTGTGCCATATTTTCAATACAGTGGAGATTATGTGTATTTGTATGTAGCCAACATATTGAATAGTAAAGCTAATTACAATTTCCCTGATGACGCAATCTAATACATTTATATGGACAATAAAAACGAGTAAACCGTCGTGGTTAGTATAGACTATATCAATGAGGTCTAAATTAAAAAGAAAATCCACTAAAGAATCTAGTAAAGCTCCCAAAAGAAGGCTCTCTTGCTGTATTTTTAATCAGCATTAATTTCCTTTTACGTTGTAGAAGAGACACTTGATTAGTCTAGTGTTATCGCATGAGCAAAGTAATGACACTCGCTTGACTAATTTTTAGGTATTAACAGTAAGACTTGGAGAGAGAGAGACATATTTATTTTGTTTCCTCAGAATGGTAGCGATATAAAGTTTGTGTAATTACAAGGAAAATGATTAAAAGTTAAGCTAGTGGTATAGCCGTGGCTAGAAAAAAAAAAGTCCCTATATTCACGTGAAGATGGATAAAACTTTGGGTGGCAGTGGCACACATTACAGGTGCCGAATTTTGTGTAGTTAGCCAACATAAAGTGTAGCTAATACTGATCATGTGTTTACTGAATAACCTATTAAATTATTACATATGTAAATGTAACTCAGTTATTACACAGTCACTGTATTCAATTATGATATATGAGGTCCATCCAAAAAAATTAATGGAGTGTGGCAGCCATTAATCGTCAGTGTAGCGTCCCTTGCTGTCTGGCTGATATAGGCTGTTGGCAGGAATGGCTCAGCAGCAGAAGAGGTGAACCGAAGCTGGAACCGGAGCTGTATCTTACACAGGATTTTGTGATGAAGCCTAACATCAACGTTCTGCATGTTACAGCAAACCAAGTATATGTTTGTGGTGGTGCATGATCGTGCTGCTTAAGCACACTTCTCAAACAAAGGGTTGGGAATCTCTTTAAAAAAAATGGCAGCTTTAATAGAGGTGTTAATGTCATACAAAATAATAAATGTGGTCTATATGTGTTATACATGTACTTTATTCAAAAAGAGTGTCATGCTCTGAGCAAAACAAGGCAAGAGAGGTTTCAGCTAAGTCTTTAAAAATATGGGCAGGTTCACAAAGGTGCTAACAATGCCCACTACTCTAGCAAATCAAAACCGCTCTTTGCAACTCGAAAGTTGCTTCATTGGGAGAATTGAGTTATGATAAACATTCTGTAAATGCTATGGTCAAGTTCAGCTTGGGCACAGTTGTTCCACCTCAAGCGGAAGTGCAGAACACTAGGGGCGGATCTGGTCAAGTCAGCTCGCGACCAGGCCTCAAATTCCCCTCTGATCTGCGCGCACACACGCGCAAAAAGGTGCGAACAGAAATCGTTACGTTTTATCAGTTTATTAAGCGATTTAAGCCTACTTAATCTGACAATAAGAAAGACTTGTCAAGGAGAAAACACGATCAGATGAACTACAGAGCCTTTTAATCAATGAAAGAAATAACTTTTAAGAAGCATTGTGCTCAACTTCATTGGCAGCGTCACTCATTGGTGCTGAAAAAAAAACGGTCAAATTAGAAATACACTACAATTGAAAAACAAAGAAATATTTAAATAGACGTGCTTTTCAAGTAATAAAACCGAGTGTAATGTTTTCGAAACATAAGATACGTTTTCCCAGAAAATTTAGACGGGCTGACATTTCGAATGTCTCTTGTTTTTGAAAAATCAATCGGACAAGAAAGATGGATATTGTTGGTGGTTTTGATATTTGGTGTAGTGTGGGATGAATAGGCCTACATGTAACGAATATATGCACACTGAAAAAATATTTTGTGGTGAAGTAAATAAAGCAGAAATGATTAAGTAGGCTACTTTCTACATTGATTGATTTAGTTTAAGAATAAACTTGAAAATATTAAGTAAATACAGTGATGTGAAAACGTGTTCTTGACTTCCTGATTTCTTCTATTTTTGTGTATTTTTCATACAAAATTGTTTTATATCTTCAAACGAGATATAACATAAAACAAAGGCAACATGAGTAAACAAAATACAGTTTTCAAATAATATATATATATATATATATATATATATATATATATATATATATATATATATATTTTTTTTTTTTTTATTGAAGCAAAAAAGTTATCCAACATCTATATCGCCCAAGTGAAAACTAACTGCTCCATTAAATTTAATAGCTGGTTGTGCCACTTTTAGCAGCAACAAATGCAACCAAATGCTTCCGATAACTGAAGATCAGTCTTTCACAACGCTGTGGTGGCATTTTGGCCACTCTTCTTTGCAGAACTGCTTTAGTTCAGCCACATTGGAGGGTTTTCGAGCATGAACTGCCCGTTTAAGGTCCTGCCACAGCATCTCAATCGGGTTCAAGTCAGGACTTTTACTAGGCCACTCCAAAACTATAATTTTGCTTCTTTTGAGCTATTCAGAGGTGGACTTACTCCTATGCTTTGGATCATTGTCTTGCTGCATAATCTAGTTTGGCTTGAACTTTAACTCCGGACTGATGAACGGACGTTCTCCTTTAGGATTTTCTGGTAGAGTGCAGAATTCATATGTCCCTCAATTATTGCAAGTTGCCCTGGCCCTGAAGCAGCAAAGCATCCCCACAGCATCACAATACCACCACCATGCTAGACTGTAGGTATGATGTTCTTTTTGTGGAATTTTGCGTTTGATTTACGCCAGATGTAATGGGACCTGTCTTCCAAACAGGTCCACTTTCAACTCCTCAGTCCACAGAACATTCTCACAAAAGGTTTGAGCATCATCAAGGTGTGTTTTGGCAAAATTCAGATGAGCCTTAATATTCTCCTGGGTTAGCAGTGGTTTTCGCCGCGCCACTCTACCATGGATGCCATTTTTGTCCAGTGTCTTTCTGATACTGGAGTGATAAACAGTGACATTTATTGATGCGAGAGAGGCCTGCAGTTCCTTGGATGTTGCCCTTGGCTTTTTTTATGACCTCCTGGATGAGTCGTTGCTGTGCTCTTGGAGGAATTTTGGAAGGTTGGCCACTTCTGGGAAGGTTCACTACTGTGCCAAATTTCCTCCATTTGGAGATAATGGCTCTCACTGTGGTTCTTTGGGGTCCTAGAGCATTTGAAATAGCTTCATTACCCTTCCCAGACTGATGTATTTCAATCACCTTTTTCCTCATAATTTCTGGAATTTCTTTCGACCTTGGCATAGTGTGCTACTGGGTGAGAACTTTTAGCCAACTTCATGCTGCTGAAAAAGTTCTATTTAGGTGCTGATTTGATTGAACAGGGCTGGCAGTAATCAGGCCTGGGTGTCTAGTCCAGCTGAACCCTATTATGAATGCAGTTTCATCAATTTGGGGATTTAGTAACTAAGGGGGCAAATAATTTTTCACATAGGCCCAGTTGGTATTGGATAACTTTTTTTGTATGAGATGTACACAAAAACAGAAGAAATCAGGATGAGGGCAGGATGAGCACTGTACACATTTGTTTTTAATTCAAACATGTAAATATTTATACATTAGCTTATAGGCTAAGTAAATATTTTTTATGATTATTTGTTATTTTTACAACGTGTCATCATGTATCAATCCTAAAGTAGAAAACCATGTCATATTTATTCACTAATTTGAGTAGTAAATAAAATAAGTAAATTACTTTCGGCTTCGAAAGTACTTAACTTTTCGAAGCTGTTGTTCCCAGCATGCACTGGGTTAGAATAATTAATGAGCTTGCAAGGTTTCACTGTTTGCAAGTTAATTTACAAAATTTGAATTGTTGTTTATTTGTTTTTTGTTACGTTTGGTAACTTCTTGTTTTGTGATATCTGAATTTAATTTTCTACTCAAAATTACCCACTCATGATAAAAAAAAAAAATTATCTGTTTATTGTAACCATCATCATCAAGGTCATTTCTCAGCATAAGGGGGTCCTAAGCAAAATCCTACTTGGAGGCCAGCCCTCCCCTCCTCTCACCCCAATCCAGGCCAACCCAAGAATGACACAAGAGGTCTTCAACAAATTTAAATATATTAACTTGATATTGGAATATGTTAATAACACCAAACACAAAAAATAATATGATGACCAAAAACCCTTTGAGTGTGTACCTGTGCATCTATAACTCGCACCTTGCAGCTACAGTCTCCCTTTCCTCTTGGGCCACAAGGGGGGGCCCCTATAACTGTCTAAATGAGCCATAACAACTGCCTGAGTCTTACAGCTTTTAGTGTATTTAAAGGTGCACTTAGTAACTTTTGTCTTTGTGTCATCTTGGACTTACACTGACACCTAGCGGCTTGGAAGCAGCATAATTTAAAATTAAAAGTTTTCAGTTTCAGATGCCATGATTACTTTAAATAATGAAAGAAAGTGGCAAATAACAGGATGGTTACTGAGATTAAGTGAGTAGTATTCGGCTGGTCATGTTAGGACCCCCTCCATGTAGAATAAAACAGCTTTTATAAGGTTACTGATATGACTGGAGTCTTCATTTTAATGTGAGTGGTCATGATTTCCTACATATTTTGCAATTCATGTCTTTTGGAGTTAAACTTTAAATTACTGAGTGCTCATTTAAAAAAAAAACGACCTTGCTTTGCAGGGCCCCCTGGTGGCTTAGGAGCCCTAAACAGCCACTTATACAGCTTATAGCTAGAAACAGCCCTGATCATCCTGTTTGTGTTGGAGGTCTGCATAGGCAACTCCATGTTGTGATCCTATTGCCAGTGATGCAAGGTGATGTTGTCTAATAGACTACACAGCTTGCACAGAGCTTTTCAGTGGAAAGCTTCAATATGTCATGTGGAACGTTATATGAAGTGGTAATAATAAAAGTTAAATATGTGGAATGTTCCAGTAGAATGTTCATTTACATTTTTCTAAGCTTATTTAAATGTCATGTACATAAGATTTGTAAGTGAAAGTTACTGAAATGTTTCAGTTAAATTTACTCTCTCAATTCAATTAATACTGTCATGAAATTAAATCGATTTTACTTAATTTTATACCATAACAATTTCCTTTAAAATACTATGTGCACAAACTTTAATTGTACAATAAAAATTATAATAAAACTCATTAAAAATGTGATCAATATAATACTGTATCTAACGAACTTGCCCATTTGATTGAAACACTACTGTGGAGATACAACTTATAGACGACAGAAAGCTCCTAGAGGTTGTTTTCCACAGGAGAATGACAAATATCTGTATGTTTAAAATTCAAGGTCGCCTGCAAGGACCGCCCACAAAATGGTTTATTGGTCTTTTAGGAATGTAGGCCTACACAAGATGACACAAGGAATGTGAATTAGGGTCCAAGTTCGTGAGTCATACTCCAAGGCATATCAGATTAAAAATATCCAATTACACTGAAAAAAAAAAAAAAAATTATTTTGTGGTGTAGTAAATATAGCAGAAAAGATTAAGTACTTTCTACAATGAATAAGTTAGTTTAAGTGTGAACTTGAAAATATTAAGTAAAATCTACATTCATATATGTAAAAATTAATGCTCTAGCTTATAAGCACTGGGCTTGAATAATTAATGAGCTTGCACAGTTTAATTATTTGCAAGTTTATTTACACTGTTTGTTGTTAATTTTGTTGTTACGTTTGGTAACTTCTTGTCTTCCGTTCATTAAAAAAATAAAATAAATAATAATAATTATAATAATATCTGTTGATTGTCACTGTCATGGTGTTTTGTGCACCAAGTGTTGAGATCATTTTGACGTACTAATAAGCTGTTTTTTATTTTAGTTTTCAAGTTTATTTAAGCACAATGTATATCATATATGTAAGTAAAAGTTACTGATTTTACTACAATTTTTAAGTTAAATTTACTCACTTTAATCAATATTATTTCATAAAGTAGGCTTTACTTAGTGTACCATTAAGATTTACTTAGGAAAAACTGTGTGCAAAAACTTGTGAAATAAAAATTAAGTAAATCTTACTAGTCATTTTTTCAGTGTAGTTCAGTCAATGAAATTGATAAAGTAAATATCTTAAACTTTTTAATGAATTCAAAGAATTGCTCTCTGTTTACTCTACAGTTTAGCTTCTGTTTGATATACATCCCTGTTAATGCCCATGAAAATTGAAAGCCTTCTCTCATTTAGAGAGTTGCTAATACTTTATTGTCCCCAAAATATTAACAGAGTCTAATTTGCCTGACAAATGCATGTTTATCTTTATCTAAAGAGTCAATGCTGGAGAGAAACATTGCAACTTTTGTTGTCAGAGAGAGAGAGAGAGACAACTGTATGATAGCAGCACAGCCACTCTGACTGTCTGCTACAGAATAAGGGACACTGAGAGAACTGACGCAAGTCTGCATCTCCAACCTACTTAGTCTCCTTCTTATAGTTTTTTAGTAATATTTTATTTTTCCTTTATGTGTAACTTTAAACTTGTATACATTTGTATTATTTAACATTATCCTTTTTACCTTATTTGTCAAGAATACATTGTATATTTAGTATTTTTTTCTTATATTATGTACATTGTTTTGCACCTTTTTATTTGTATGCAGCTCAGCTGTAAACGCTTTAGCTATATGAATGTAAAAATATTTGTCATGCCAATAAAAGCACCTTAAAACTGAAAACTGAGAGAGAGAGAGAGAGAGAGAGAGAGAGAGAGAGTGCACCGGGCCAAAGGCATTTAACCCTTAACAATAGACATTCAAAAACGATCCCTCAAATTCTGGATGCACCTAAAATTTAGTTCCCCTAACACACTGCAACATGAAGCCCTAAGAACCCAAGAGTTGAAGCCTAAAACCAGTCTCCTTTGTCAGCTAGCTCTAAAACTCACAAACTTACTAACAACTAACAAACGCCAGTTTCAGACCAGCACTGTTGAACAAAACCAAATCATAAAACAAAAATAAAAAAATCATAAAAGAAAGCAAAAAATTCATATTTGGACCATTGGGAAAAAGAAAGTAAAAACCAAAGTAAACTGGAATGTTTTCAGCCTTAAACAGAAAGTATAATCTGGCAGAATATCTCCACACTGTAAAAGATACAAAGCAGAGATGGATCCTCACCAAATACAGGCTCAGTGATCACAGTCTGGCCATAGAAAAAGGCAGACACAGACAAACATGGCTTCCAAAGGAAGAACGAGTCCGTGCTCACTGTGACACACTTTCTCCTTCACTGTGAGACATTTACAGAGGTGAGAAATACTTTGACAAACTCTTAAACTTCATGCCACAGTTTTTTAATGTTCATAATGTCTTGTTAAATGCTTATTCTATTTGAAATTGTATAGTGTATATTGTTATTATAGTTTTTATTTTATTCATTATCTGGCACCTTATTTTAATTATATTTTTCTTGTCATTTGTTACCATTTTATTATTATTATTATTTAGTTTTTTTCTTTTTTCTTTTTTTCTTGTCATTATCTGTTTCGTTTATTAAAGCTTTGGCAATATTGTATGTAAAAAACAATCATGCAAATAAAGTACTTTAAAATTATTACATTTGAGAGAGAGAGAGAGAGAGAGAGAGAGAGAGAGAGAGAGAGAGAGAGAGAGAGAGAGAGAGAGAGAGAGAGTGCCCTCATCTCTTCTAACAGGCGAGGGCGCACGAGGACAGCTTTGATGGTTCAGAGAAGTAGGCTGCATCCGAAAGATAGGCAGCCAATTTGCTGCCTTGCTGCCTCAGTTAATGGCTTAACCGACAGCGTTTTTTAGTAAATGGAACTCTTAAGAAAACTGGTCCCAAAACAGTTCTAAAGGCACCTTATTTTCACCCAACCTCCTTAAACAACCTCAGAAGGCAGCATTTTCCAGCTTTCGGACGCAGACGTAGTCACAAACGGCCACTCAAATAGAGCTTCTGACGTCACTCTCCAACATGCGTGTCCCGCTCTCTTGAAATCAGGGTGGTTATGTGCTCAAGCACTTGTAAAACATCCCCAGATTTCCCACGCGCTAAGCGACCAGGAAGAACATGAGGATGAAGACTGCTAAAAAGACGGTAGTGTTGAGTAGACTTTATTTACTGGCCACATCTTAACCAGACATGGTTAGCCTACTTGCACTTCTACAGGTTACACCATTTATCTCTGCCACAGAGTGTTATGTTCAGTTAACAAGCCATTGAGCTTGTTTTTACAAAATGTATCAATTTAAAAATGTATAAGAGAGAGAGAGAGAGAGAGAGAGAGAGAGAGAGAGAGAGAGAGAGAGAGAGTAACTAGGGGTGAGTGTAACTAAGATTGTTCAGCTTATTACATCCCACTATAGTTATGATTCTATTGCTGCCAGTGTGGTTATAGTGTAGTTAAGTGCGGTTAAAAGGAATGCCTTATAGTTGTGTATTAAACGATGAAAGCGATGCAAAACGATGAAAGCGATCTGGGTTGAGAAGTAATATCAAGTTCAAACACCCTAAGTTTATACTGTTTAAAGCTAATCAACTTCATCACGGATTGTTGTGAATTTTACTGCCTGAACTCTGACATCAAAGCAGAGGAGGGAGAGGCCTCCTCCCCGAAAACAAGTAGTGCACCGCGTTATCTTTGTATAGCTGTATCACGTAGGCTATCCAACAGACTCGTCTCATGGAGCCAAAAAACCAACTTACAAGCCTCACTACAATAATTATTATTATTTTTTTATTTTTTTATTTTTTTATTTTTTTATTCAGTGAGCAAGAGTTGAAACAGCACTTTGTCCATTTCATTTGATTTGTTCATGTTTTCGATCAAATCTTGGGGAAAAAAACAAAGTCCGATTTGATTTGAAAAAGAATAACGGAATCTTATAGAATCCAACTTTTAAACTTTCAAAGAAAATGCGGTGAAGAATAGCCTACCATATAAATATCAGCATATATTTTGCAGATTTGCATTTTGTAACGACAACTGATGTGCCAGTTTTGTTGGATATTATTTTTTTATCGATTCCTTCTACCCTGCCATGCTGCTTATCACATTTAATGTGGTTCGTTTTTGGCGAAATCCCTGAAATAATTATTATGAAATAATTAAGGCAATGGACCAGTAGAATTCCATTTGAAATATGTTAAAGAGTATTCTAGAATATCTAATGAAACTGGAAAGCTGCCTTCCGCCAGCAGACGGTGAGGATGCGTTGTTGGCGCGGCTCAAACAAATCTAATTAAATGTCAAATAGTCTGTTTTTCTTACTCCTGGTCACGGGGACTTGACCTTTTTGCACTTTACTTGACACCACTTTGGAAGATCGAGTTAGGGCAAAAGAAAAAGAGATGGGAAGGGAGGGTACATGAAAGCGTGACTGAGATGCTGCGCGAGAAGAAAGGATGGAGCATGTACACCTCAAATTACCCTGCTGGCGGAGAGACAGCCCTCCTCATCTTTTGAATATTATCATTCAGTCTGACGTCTTCCAACGCGCACAGACTTTGTTGATCGGGAAGAAACATGTGCTAATATATTCCAAAAGGCTGCCATTATGACTCCTTCCTATATCCGAGTGGGCTCAAGACAGGGAGATAATAGATAGGGTTTAACATCTAAGTTTTATGACATTATTCAAACTATTCGATTTTTTAGCCCCTATTCTATTTCGGGAACTTACCCTATATGGTCTATTACTTCTCTCCCCTGAGCCGTTAAACCAAATTATTGTATTTTAATTCAGTACAACAAAAAAGGTTTTGACAACTGAATTCAGTGAAACAAAAATTGTGTTGACATACATCTCTAAGGAAACATTGCTTTTACAAAAATGCCAACATAAAATAAGGCTTTAAAGAGAACAAGTCATTACACATGGACGAAATCTCTTAAACTACCCAGACAAGCCTAAGAAAATGTTTACCTTTGTGTGCGAATTTAAATTTGATGCATCTTTTAGACTTGTCCTGTTTGTAGTGTTTAGCTGGTAAAGCTTGCAGCCTAATGTTTTGTTGCATGTATATTGTGGTGTAGCCTTGCTTTCACCTCTGTTGCTACACCACTCTCCCGCTCTGTTTATTCACTCCAAAATCGACGCGTGGCGTCACTGAGCCTTCTTATTATGACGACTGCCCTATTAAGAATGACAGCGCTTGAGGAGAGAAAGGTTAATGGTGATCCCTCCCAGAGCTCATGCAGCACTCTCTAGCGCTCGCATCGCACAGCTCCTCGTCTGCGTTTTCTGCTCCAAAGCTATCTTAGAAACCTCCGGAACACTTGGACCCCTGCTCTTTTCCATCGGTTATGGACAACATTAAGGACATGCCGATGCGCGCTGAGGGCGGTCATATCGGTACTCTTTCTGCCAAAACTGGCTCCAGGTTGTCGGAAGCTACTGGAGACCCCTCGCGCGAGCAACCGGATAACCCGATTCACCAGAGCAGCCTAAGCCCCGACTCCGTGCCTTATTCGAGAAACCTAGTGGATGAAGCGATAAAGGGACATCGAAGCGCAAAGTGCAGAGATGTGACACTTTCTTACAAGCCCTCTGCGCCGGACAGGGAGTTGACAGACATCCCTAACAAAGAGGTCAGCAGCTCAGATGCAGAATCAGACCTGTATGAGGAAATAGATGTCAGCTGTACCCCCGAGAGCATGGATTACCCGAGTGGACAAGGTAAAACAAATGCTCAAACTATTCTAGTGTAATGTATTTTAATGTATTTATTTTTGTTACATTGTTTGTAAATTCTCGCTGAATGAGAATACATGCGTTAATTAACATGTTATCAGGTTTGATCTGTAGTGTCGCCCACTGCTTAGGAGCGCGTTCGATTGTCAGCTCCTGTTACCTTACTGCAAGCGTTTCGAATTAACATGTCAATTACAAGGCCACTGTGTATCTGGGGTGCTGTCCAGGCATTTAACAAGTTGCCAAGTCATCCTACACCAATCTGCACCATCTCAATAATTTTTATGTTTTTCGTTTTGTGAAATTGCAGGCTTTATTACACACACAAACAAACACACACACAAAAGATTGTTCAAGAATGTCTCATCTTAGTAAAACTTGATTTAATATCTATTCAGCCATAATGATATGATACTTTAAACGCTTCTCCACTGAGCCCCAGTAATTTTATTTGTCCCCATTTAAAACTAAGCATAGAATTTAAAGCAAGTTGTGCAACAGGGAAAGAAGTATTTTGCTAGTTTATATTTATAGAATACATAAACCTTGACTTAAATTATTTTACACGAAAGTGCACATTCAATTCGATTAGATTTATTACGAAAGCCGGTTATTTATTTCGTTTATAATTCGAAAATAATAAATATAATATACTGAAAGATTAACACTGCATGTTTTCATTAGATTTTTTCTAGTTTTTTTATCAGTCTCCAGTGCAATTATTTAAGCTATTTATGCGAAACCTTTTTAAGACAATAATATGACAAATATATTATTGATTTCAGAAGCATCTTATTATAAAAAAAATGTGTGTAAATGCAACCAAAATTTGCCAGCAATTCAGTTTGAACTTATATATATATATAATACGGTAAGAAATGACATTGCAATGGTTGTTGGAAGTCTTAAAATCAGTAATGTCTATTTTCTATCAGGACTGGCAACGGGCTCGCCTAAAGAAGTAGGCGTGGACAGCAGTAAGGTGGGTTCTGGCCCAGGGGCTCTCAACTATGGTTCTGACCAAATGCGACGGTATCGAACAGCATTCACGAGGGAGCAGATAGCACGACTGGAGAAAGAGTTTTACCGGGAAAATTACGTGTCCAGGCCACGTAGGTGCGAGTTGGCGGCTTCCTTAAATTTACCGGAAACAACCATAAAGGTACTACATTTCGCACAAACCTCTAATTCTACTTTAAAACATTATTTTTTACATATTTATTTTAGAAATTACCCAAAGATTATCAGCGAACTACTAGGAGTGTGAAAACCTATCAAGCTAGATTATTCCATCAGATAAGCTAACAGATCAAACTATTGTCAATGTTATTACAATAAGAAATATAACTCTATCATTATACTTAATACTAACAAATAGGCCTGGGCTGCGTTTCCCAAAAGCATCGCAAGCTTAAGTTGATTGTTGAGACCATTGGCGCCACTAGTTTCTACGATCTATTTAGGCTTACGATGATTTTGGTAAACGCAGCCCTGACCTGTTATTATTTGCTTAATTATAAGAGCATTGCTCACAGTTCATTCATCTTTCAGAATGGTTTTGTTTACATGCAAAAGGCCACAGTCATTATCCCATAGGCTATAACTGATTTGCTTGCTTTTTGGATACAGGTATGGTTTCAGAACCGTCGCATGAAGGACAAGAGACAGCGACTGGCTATGACTTGGCCGCATCCTGCAGACCCCGCCTTTTACACCTATATGATGAGCCATGCTGCAGCTACGGGCAGCCTGCCCTATCCATTTCCATCACATCTTCCTCTACCTTACTACTCTCCTCTCAGCGGTGTTACTGCAAGTTCAGCCTCTGCCACCGGGGGTCCATTTTCCAACCCTCTGCGCTCGCTGGACAGTTTTCGGGTTCTTTCGCATCCATATCCGCGTCCTGAGCTGCTGTGCGCTTTCAGACACCCGTCACTGTACCCCAGCCCGGGTCACGGGCTCGGTCCCGGGGGAAGTCCATGCTCCTGCCTTGCCTGTCATGCTGCCAGTCAGTCAAATGGTCTCCCACAGAGGTCCAACAACGCAGATTTTTCGTGCTCGCCAACGACCAGGACTGAGGCCTTCCTCACGTTCTCGCCAGCAGTCCTAAGTAAATCATCTTCAGTCTCTTTAGACCAACGGGAGGAAGTGCCACTGACCAGATAAGACGACAGCAAAAGGCTATGGATTCTTTGAGTGCTATCCGGATCAGCTTTGGTCACTTTTGGCAATATTTAATAAGTTAACGCATGAACGACCCAAAGCACAATGCACAACCCAAAGGCAACCTGCTTAGATAATGTTTCAAACTGTGTATGTTTTCCAGTTAAGAAGCTATTTATTGTGCAAACAGAGCCTACTTTTAACACTGATAAGCCACGGACTTCAAGTTGAAAATAATCTTTGGAGAAAGTAGATATTCATAAGAGAGATATCATATTAAAGCAAATAAATCTTAATTACTCCCTATCAACAAAATGTGGTATAAGAAATGTATTTGTAAAAATCTGAATGAATGGAGGATAGCGCAAAAGCTTTCTCAAAATGTATACACTCTTACCCGTACAAACTGACCTACATGCAGTTTCTTTCATATTAAAACGATGTTTTTCATCTTGATTTTTAACAAGGGGATTTGTTAACCAAGCACGGTTGGCTCATTATTTCTCCTCCACGAACACCCGGTCCCGGTAGCACAGCGAAATGTGCAGATGCGAGAGAAATTAAGGAGTGATGTATTCGGAAGGGAAAAATTTTGAATGTTGAATTAATGATAATGCTGCACGCTCAGAGACTTGTCTGCCAACCCGGTAACAAGGCGTCAGGGGAGCGGATTAAGAAGCTCATGCGAGGCTTGCTGGCTTGACGGGAGAAGATGCACTAGAGATCCGTTGGACAATCACATGCGGCAAATTGGGGCAAACCTGAAATGCCTCTCACCCGCATACCATCAGCTGAATGCTTTTACCCCAACACCTTCATCCCGTGCCATCTCCTCCCAGTCTTGATTTCGCTTCACCTTATTTCAGGCAGTTGATAATAAACATACAAGATGGCAAATAAATAAAAAAAAAAATAAAAAAAAACTGAAACGTTAATTTTCATGGACATCATCAGACATGGCATTATTTATTGATTTATTGCCCGTAATGTATTGTATTTACTTTTTTTTTTTTTTTTCATTCAATTCTTGCATCATCCAATTTTCTATTTTTATTAATGTACATTTCCTTCTCGTGATCTGCTGAACATTCGCCATTTAGGTCTACTTCCGCAGTGGAACATGCGCGAAAATGGGTCAGTAGCCTATTGTTCTGGTTAAGTTCAATTTCATAATAAAGGTGTATTTTAAACGAAAATTGACAAGTGTATCAATGTGCATTCTCAAGAAGGTACAACTACAATTTGCAAAGATTTTATGCTATCAGTTAACCTATGAAACACTGCAAGCAATGGCTACTCTCGACGATTTTGTATTCGATTTGTTCACAGATTCAAAACATTTCTTCCAATACATTCTGGAAGCTAAACCAAAGGGAAATCCGTCCGACGTTTCTCTCAAAAATATACTCAACCTGTCTCATGAAGATAACGAGAACGAAGAGAAAGCCAAAAGACATCAGAAGCCAGCAACATAACGAAAGCACAAGTTAAATTCTGAACAAAAAATGGCCAAATGGGTTTGCTTTCAAATTACAGTGTGTTGTCAACTTTGTCTCCAATATGGTTCCTAATATTCATCTGCACCACTGAAATTATGTTGTCTAATAGGGTGGACATAACCGGACCTCTATATTTGAACGAATGAGAGTTTTTGACAGCTACGTAGTCCCCAGGCACCTTTAGCACAATCCATGTGCTGGCGCTGTTAATAGAAATAATGAAATGTCTTGCGGATATATTGGAATGCAGAAAGATCGATGATGCCTCAAACTCACAAATCAACTAACATTAATTAGCTGGGTTGGCCCAGTAATTGTGGCATCTGGAGCGGCAAATTGAAGCTTTCTGGACATAATAGAGAAGGTTGGATATTGAGTCTAAACATCAAAGCAAAAGATGAGAATATATATAAAACACACACACACACACACACACACACACACACACACACACACACACACACACACACACATATAAAGTGCATAAAGTATAATATATTACAATTTTCAGATTTGCAGTTAGACTGCTTATACCCAGCCAAGAAATATATTTATTAAAATCATTTTAATTACAGAATAATTCTAACAATAATCTTAAGCATTTTTTTTTTCATTAACCGTATGCCAGTGCAGCCATTTCTTCCTTTCAGTCACCTTTTAGCCATGTAGCTATGCCTGAAGAGAATTCTGATAGTCTGATAGGAGGTTTTGAAATATTAATTGCTACTCTTCTCGCCTTCTCATTTTACAAACAAATGTCAACAACTGCATGCGATCGCCAGCCCAAACAATTCAGTCCCCCACCCCACACAAGCCTACGCCAGAAGGTCCTGGTTTCGCATGTGATTGATGGCCTTATTAGAATCAGTTCTTGTAAGTGTGACCAAGTTGATTAAAATGCATATGTTTGGAATAATACGCCATTTAAACAGAGCAGTTAACTAAATTCAAAAACGGATTTATGTTCGGTGTTACATTAAATTACCAAATGGGTAGGTAGGTAAATGACCAAGGACTAAATTGACAATGAATAATAAAAGAAAATATAAATAGGTCTACCATAGGGCTGATCATTTTCCACTGTCCAATACATTTTAGTTTGTTTGATACTGAATATGTGACTTTTAATGTGCGTATAACCAAGGCCAATGTAGGCCTACCTGCAACAGTGAGCATGTGGGGTAAAAAAAAAAAAAAAATATCCATGTCACTTTACATGTTCTTTTCAGTGCCTACCTTCCACGTTAAACCAAGCAGAGTGGATTTACTCTCAGCTCTCGCATTGATTAATCTGTCGTCTGATGTAGCCTCTTTGGGCCACGTGCAAGCATCTTCTAGAAAATAAAAGGCCATGTTAAATAACAAAAAAACAAACAAAAAAAAAACAATATATATCACATTACACACCAACAGCGACAAATCCCCGAAAACCAAGAGAGTTAAAGATCTAGATGACTAAGAATTGTGAGAATGAGATTTGACATCTTTTTTTCTTTTTCTTTTCTTTTCTTTTTTTCTGGGACGACAGAACGCCATAGGATGGGGCGGCACCGTGCATCTGTCCGTAGGAGCGCATCTCCAGGCGGCGACTGTTTAAAAGCCTGTTTACTTTCTAATTTACAGCAGGCAGAGCCATGCGTGAATAGACCGCTCACTGCCTAATGATGATGAATGGGGAATTAATGCACAAGTGCACGAGACAATCTGAGCCTTCATCTGGTTAAATAGGCATCCAATAGCATTAAGAAACTAGAGGTCACATTAAATCAATTGACGTGTGTGAAAGTCATATTCCTCTGGCGTCTATCAGCGTTATTTACGGGGCAACGGAGACACTTCGTCCAAGCTGTAGAAACAAACTAGCCATCCACCACCAGACACGCTAAAAAATTTCCATCTAAAATGTATACAAGAGAGAGAAAGCAGGATGGATACAGTTATATTAGCATCGTTTTAGCTCTTCCCATTGAAGTAGACCCTACATGTCTTCATTTATAAAATTAATTCAGTTTGGCTTATAATTATACTACAGTGTACCAAGGCAGTCAATTTGGGCCTGGATGGGATGCAGAAAGCATTGCAAAGTATAAACTTGCTCCTTCCAAGTATTACAGGTGAAGAGGGAAAAAATCCTGTCTTCAAAGCAGACTTAATCAGCCAATGGTAAATCACACACACAAAAAAATTGTAATTTGCGATTGTAACCATAATGTATTATGGAAAAATTACGTTTGTGGAGTAATTTCTAAAATGACTAAAAGCGGAGAAGGTAAAATTCAGAATAAATAACAGAATTTTATGCAATAGACTACTGTGAAAAATAAAAAAGAAGACATTTGTGACAAGATATTTCATTTAATAATTTCAGTTGTATTATTTTATTAAAGTTTGGGCTAGGTAATCATCAATGTCCTGAGTATGTCTTAAAAGAAGATGTATTTAATAGATTTCATACATACTCTATGTGTCCTTAACTGTTAGCCTCTCAGCCTAATTGTCAACAGTGAGCATTATTATTCAGGGCAAAGAACTAAATAGGGTTATGGTTAGGGTGTTATTGGCAGAAAAAGAGAGTGCAAGTCCCAATAATCATCATGCACAGTCCTTTGTGAAAGTCTTAGGCACATAAGATGGTTTACCAAAATAATTATCTTAAGATGGTTATTTATATCTTCAGCTTTAGTGTTTCAATAGGAAATATACATTTTAGACAACCAAACATTTATTTGCAAATAGAATAGAATAGAATAGAAGAACAGGGAGCCCTGCAACAGATGGAATGGCCCCCACAGAGCCCCCCACTGAACATCAAGTCAGTCTGGGATTTCACGAAGAGACAAGCAATTGAGACAGCCTAAATAGACAGAAGAACTCTGGAGAAGAAGCTTGGAACATGCTATCTGCCAACATCCAAACAAAACTGTGTCCAGGTGTACCTAGGATAATCGGTGCTGTTTAAAAGGCAAAGGTGGTCACACCAAATTTTGATTTAATTTTTTCTTTTCCTTTTTCTTTTTTTTTTCTTTTCTTTTTTTTAATGTTTACTGGACTTTGTATGACGTTACTTGATAAATGAAAACTACTTATGGCATTATTTTTGAAGACATCCTCACACTACGCAACATTTTTCACAAGTGCCTAAAACTTTTGCACAGTACTGTATATACTGTTATACTGTATGTAGTGTTTTGGGGTTGCTCTCTCTTTCTCTCTTAGCCCTTCTTTGCACTGGTACTGCATGCATTTTATTGTGTTAAAATGCAGTCCCCATTGTCTGTACAGAATTCCAAACAAATCTTTGCTATAGTGTCACTTTCTGCTGTTAAGTTAGCCAAGTCACCTGCTGTTAGCACCAAAATTATATTGGTGTCAGATATATAGTCAATATAAATTATGCAATCAGTGCTAAATAAATCACTTGTGTTCTGCCTTTTGTTTTGTTTTTATTTTGTTTTTTGTATGGTCAATTTCACCACAGAGAGCCATAAATAATTTCTAGCTATAATCACCTGGCCTGGTAGAGTAATTCTCCTAGACTCTCTTACTCTATCTCTTTCTTTCTTCGAAATAGATAAGCTGTGGCCCTCTCCAGCAGCTGCAGTTGTAATAGTTGCTCTGTCCAGCTCTTCATTGCCTATACTGATGGATTCACATATCAGAGGCAGCCGCTCGATGCCCTCACATTCTTTATTTACCACTGTGAGAGGGAGGCAGAGGGCTAGTAATGTGGTTAACCTGGTCAATGCTTAGCTGAGATGCAGCCCAAATCTCTCCTGTTGACTGGTCTGCTGATACAACTTATGGACCACTGGATCATTTGTTCTTCCTTAAAAGTATTTTTTGTTATTAAAATTGATCAAAGTGCCTGTATATAGTGTATGTGTATCTTACTAAAAAATCTAAATGTGCAGCTCTAAGAACATCTTTAGTTTTCAAAATTACAAAAATAATTACATGCATAGGACTCTGACAATATTGGCTCAGGAGGTAAAAGCCAGAATTTCCATTTTGGTGCTAGCTCTGTGACATGACAAGTAAATTCACATACCAAGCTGCTCATGGGAAGAAAAACAGAATTTTCAAGTTTCAAAATGCAAGCGTAATAGAACTAATAAATGGAATCCAAAAATAATTAATTTCCTTTTATATTGGTATTAGGATCACTAACAGATTACCTTGTAAAACATACTGTAGATTAGATAATAATAAGCCATTGAGTTAAACTTGAATTTTTTTGCAAGAAATGTCATGTTTCACTCACTGTAGTAAGACAAGATAACCTTCCTGTGTTGATTATGGCATTATAATTTACATGCCTAGAACTACAGTGCTGTAAAACATTTCCCCCCTTTTGTTCACTGAATGGTTTCATATCATCAAATAAAACTTCAAATTAGACAAGGGTAACCAGAGAACACAGTATAGTTTTAAAATAATTACTTAATTTAATAAAAGTAAAGTCAACAATTACTCTATAGACCAGGGCTGCATTTCCCAGATGCATCGCATGCTTAAGCTGATCGTAGAGACCACTGGCGCCAAATGTTTCTACGAACTACTTAGGCTTACAATGCTTTTGGAAAATGCTGCCCAGGCTGATTAATGAGATGATATTTGGCCTATTTGGCTGATAATTGTTTTTGTTTGGCCAGTTAACATTTTTGTTTAGTGAAATGTGTAAATACTGTGTAAAATAAGTGTTTTTTACATTTCAGTAACAGGAAAAATTGTTGAATTGTACGTATCACTACATGCATGTTGGCATTATATCAGCCATCAGCCACATTTGCTCTTTAGGTATTAGAATCTGCATCATCCATTGCAAAACCCATATTACTGATCAACCATAAACCACCCCTCTTGCCCCTGCGAAAAAGAAAATGCCCACTTAATCTTGAAACAAAAGAAATCTGCTAATTTTTGTGTTACATTGAGGTAATTGAATACAACCACATTTGACTGCAACAAGTCCTGTTGAGTTTAAACCACACATACACTCACTGAGCACATTTACATGCATACCAATATGCTGATTACTCCCAAAAATCAGCTTATTTAAAAAATCTGACAAAGCAAGAAAACAACTTTTACATGAGATTTGAAATAATTGTGTTATTCTCTGTTTTTGACATCAAACCGTGAAGAGACATGCCCTCAACACATGCGCACATTGGATAAGCCCGGTGAGAACACCGGTAAAGGTGTTTACATGCGATGCAAAATCAGTGTTATGGGCAAAACACTACCCATGTCGACTGGTTTATTCTTACGCCGTTTATGACCTTTTGCCGATAAAGCAACACCGTTTATTGCATTTACATAACCACACGCGTTGTCGGCTTATTAAGCATAAACGGTTTAAGAACGTGCATGTAAACACGCTCAGCACTTTATAAGGAATGCCTGTACACCCACATATTCATGCAATTATCTAATCAGCCAATCATGCAATGCATAACATCATGCATATATGGGACATGAGCTTCAGTTAATGTTCACATCAACCATCAGATTGGGTAAAAAATGTGATCTCAGTGATTTCGACCGTGGCATGATTGTTTGTGCCAGATGGGCTGGTTTGTGTATTTCTGTAACTGCTGATCTCTTGGTTTTCATTGTGATTTTCACACACAACAGTCTCTAGAGTTTACTCAGAATGGTGCCAAAAACAAAAAACATCCAGTGACTGGCAGTTCTGCGGACAGAAACGCCTTGTTGATGAGAGAGGTCAACGGAGAATGGCCAGATAACCCTTCTGTACAACTGAAGTAAGCAGAATAACATATCAGAATGCACAACACGTCGAACCTTGAGGCGGATGGACTACAACAGCAGAAGACCATGTCAGGCACATTATTAGGACCATAGTGTTCCTAATATAGTGCTCAGTGAGTGTATATTGAACTAAGAGAGAAGAGATCACTACAATGCTTCTTAAGGTACACAATTTCACAACCACTGGAAATTCTACAACATTTGGGAAAAAAGGTTTGTTGAGATTTATCAGTCTGGAAATGGATAAAAAACCATTTGTAAGGTTCTGGACTCTAGCCCAAGCCTTTTGGGGGCCCTAAGCAAATATTAATGTGGGGGCCCACATCAGTATGTTCGTAACACTACTTATAATGCTTTTGACAGTGTTGGCGCCCCCTGGCAGATCGGAGGCCCTAAGCAACTTGCTTAATTTGCCTATTGGGAGAACTGGCACTCCATCGAACCACAGTGGAAGCCATTACCTCCAAATGGAGAAGATTCCCTGCCAAATGGCATGGGGCTGTATGGCTGCCTCAGGATGTGGATGACTGGCTATTATTGAAGGAAGCCCGAATTCTGCTATGAATCATACAATTCTTAAGGAGAATGTCCAACCATCTGTGTGTGAGCTAAAGCTAAAGTGTAATTAGGTGATACAGTAGGACAATGATCCAAAATACAGAAGCAAGACCATCTGAATGACTAAAAGAATCAAATGTAAAGTTTTGAATTGCCCTACAGTTGAAGTCAGAAGTTTACATACACATCATTTTTTAACCACTCCACAGATTTAATATTAGCAATCTATAGTTTTGGCAAGTCATTTAGGACATTTACTTTGTGCATGACACAAGTAATGTTTCCAACAATTGTTTACAGACAGATTGTTTCACTTTTAATTGACTATATCACAATTCCAGTGGGTCAGAAGTTTACATACACTAAGTTAACTGTGCCTTTAAGCAGCTTGGAAAATTCCAGAAAATGATGTCAAGCCTTTAAACAATTAGCTTCTGATAGGAGGTGAACTGAAGTGGAGGTGTATCTGTGGATGTATTTTAAGGCCTACCTTCAAAATCTGTGCCTCTTTGCTTAACATCATGGGAAAATCAAAAGAAATCAGCCTAGACCTCAGAAACAAAAATTGTGAACCTCCACAAGACTGGTTCATCCTTGGGAGCAATTTCCAAACACCTGAAGGTACCACATTCATCTGTACAAACAATAGTACACAAGTATAAACACCATGGGACCACACAGCCATCATACCGCTCAGGAAAGAGACGCATTCTGTCTCCTAGGGATGAACGTAGTTTGGTGCGAAAAGTGCAAATCAATCCCACAACAACAGCAAAGGACCTTGTGAAGATGCTGGAGGAAACAGGTAGTCAAGTATCTATATCCACAATAAAACAAGTCCTATATCGACATAACCTTAAAGGCTGCTCAGCATGGAAGAAGCCACTGCTCCAAAACCGCACATGGGGACAAAGATTTTACTTTTTGGAGAAATGTCCTCTGGTCTAATGAAACAAAAATTTAACTGTTTGGCTATATTGACTATCGTCATGTTTGGAGGAAAAAGTTTGAGGCTTGCAAGCCGAAGAACACTATCCCAACCTTGAAGTATGGGGGTGGCAGCATCATGTTGTGGGGTGCTTTGCTGCAGGAGGGACTGGTGCATTTCACAAAATAGATGGCATTATGAGGAAGGAAAATTATGTGGATACACTGGACCAACATCTCAAGACATCAGCCAGGAAGTTAAAGCTCGATCACAAATGGGTCTTCCAAATGCACAATGACCCCAAGCATACCTCCAAAGTTGTGACAAAATGGCTTAAGGACAACAAAGTCAAGGTACTGGAGTGGCCATCAGGAAGCCCTGACCATCCGATAGAAAATTTGTAGGCAGAACTGAAAAAGCATGTTCGAGCAAGGAGGCCTACAAACATGAATCAGTTACACCAGTTCTGTCTTCTCGCAACTTATTGTGAGAAGCTTGTGGAAGGCTTGACCCAAGTTAAACAATTTAAAGGCAATGTTACCAAATACTAACAAAGTGTATATCAACTTCTGACCCATTGGGAATGTGATGAAAGAAATAAAAGCTGAAATAAATAATTCTCTTTACTATTATTCTGACATTTCACATTCTTAAAATAAAGTAGTGATCCTAACTGACCAAAGACAGGGAGTGTTTTCTACGATTAAATGTCAGGAATTGTGAAAAACTGAGTTTAAATATATTTGGCTAAGGTGTGTAATGTAAACTTTGACTTCAACTGTATATTCAAAGTTCTGCCTTGAATCCAATAAATATGACGTGGCAGGACCTGATAAAAGCAGTTCATGCTTGAAAACTTACCAATCTGCTCTACAGAGAAGAGCACCCCAAGATTCCTCAGAGATCTGCGAGGTTCATTTCATTTTATAGAAAGCATTTAGTTGTAGTTATTTCCCCCAAGTGTGGGCCAACCATATATTAGGTTTAAAGGGGCATATACTTTTCACAAGGTTTATAATAATAAACATTACAATACTGCATTGTGTGTTTACACAGATTAACTTTGTGCAATATTAAATTTTGTTTGAAAATCTTCAACCATTCAATGCTCAGATTAAGCAACAACAGGGAATATCATGAGAATATCAGATGCTTTTTATGGCACTGATGACTATCTGTAGAATCTCAAATGGGTCAACACTGTATTACAAGCAACATATTTAAACAAATTGATATTTCTGCATGATGACTGGGCTATATTCTGTATAAACCATATTAGTACTTCATTTCAGTCTTGACTGTTAAAAAAAGAACATAGCACAAAGTTTATATTTTTCAGGTTTCCTTGGGACTATTGAGTTTGGCAAATCTGCTTTTAGTTCAAAAACAAATCACAATTTTTTTTATTAAAATGCCTTAAGATTGTTATTTTGGGCAAAACGGTCATTTATCATTAGTTTCCAAGTTCCCATTTTAAAATTAGCCCATTTTATTTGAGGCTATCTGAGGACATCTTCTCAGATTATCTTTCAATAATGATCACTCGCTGCTATCAATAATATAAAATCAATAGTCATGGTCATGGTTGTCTAATTTTCAGATGGTGACCCCAACCCAATGGCTCTGCACTAGTCAGCTAACACAGATAAATTACACGGTGTTACCCCAAATGTCTATTCATTGCAACACTAGTACATTTCAAATATCCATCTAATTTAGCTTAACAGGTCTTGTGTTCTCTTTTCTATTGGCCATTTTTTCCCCAGTTTTTTTTATAACTAGACGTTGATGTACTGAAAACCTGACTATTCTATTTTTATTAGATATTACATTTATATAAATTATCTAAAATTCCTTGCATTAAACAAGGACATTGTACAAATAGAAGCTAAATTTATGGATCTATGTTTTTAAAAAAATTTTTATTATGAGTGTTCTTAATAACTTTCCAAAAAGCTTAAAATGTATTGTGATCACAATGTAAATACATGTGTAATTATACTGCTATTGGTTTCACATGAAAGTGTATTGTTGCCAATATTATGAAAGATACTGTTCACTTTGCCAGACTATTTATTTTCTCTTGCAGCCAAAAGAGTGAGGCTTAGCCAAAGTGTGCCCAAATCCTGCGATATTGTCTAAAATAATTTAATAAGCACTTTATTTTATGGGATTGAGTTATTGTTTTATTATGGCTCAGGGAGCCAATGGCTTTGCAGTGCTCTCCAGCTCTCTCCACACTTTTATTTTACAGCACTACGCTTTATTACATGGCAACCATGCCGCCGAACTACGTGGCAACCACACCAGAGCCTTAGATTTCCCATCCTTTCCCAGCCCTCTATCAAAGAAGAAATCTTTAACATTATAACATACGAACATAGCAAGTTTAGAATTACTACACTTTATAAAATGTATGCTAATGAATGCTATGCAAGCAGACAAGTGTGTATGCTAGTACTGTATGAGTGTGATGGTGCAGCCCTGGGAACAAGTGATGTGTTTTCATTACAGCTTTCTGGGCCTTTTACCTGTGTCTGATATGCTCCAACCACCAACCCCCAGAAGGCAAAAGGACAAGGCACACACTGACAATCACTGGCGCATGACAGGGGTGTCCTGGTTTTCCCCTTCCACATGCTATCTGCTGTTACAGATTCAAGACATTAGCTATGTACTTTGACTAAGCTGCTTGCTCAAGCTTTCATAATTTAAAAAAAAGTTTATACACTTCTATACTTTGTTCCCATCACAATATTCAGAAGGAACAATGCTAAATTTGTAAAGAAACCAAGAAATTAGGGGGCCTGGGTAGCTCAGTGGTAACGACGCTGGCTACCACCCCTGGAGTTCACCAGTTCGCTAGTTCAAAACCCAGGGTGTGCTGAGTGACTCCAGCCAGGTCTCCTAAGCAACCAAATTGGCCCGGTTGCTAGGGAGGGTAGAGTCACATGGGGTAACCTCCTCGTGATCACTATAATGTGGTTCGTTCTCGGTGGGATGCCTGGTGAGTTGAGCGTGGTTGCTGTGGTGGATGGCATGAAGCCTCCACACGCGCTATGTCTCCGTGGCAACGCGCTCAACAAGTCACGTGATAAGATGCGCAGGTTGACGGTCTCAGATGCAGAGGCAGCTGGGATTTGTCCTCCACCACAAGGACTTAAAAATCACATTGGGAATTGGGAATTAAAAAAAATAAATTAAAAAAATAAATTGTCACATTGAAAATTGAGGCTGATTTTTTCAGTCACGTGATTTTTCCAGCTGCAACCACCATATTTGTGACCATCTGCGGTGGAAAGCAATGGTGTTGAATGCAAAAACACCAGAGAAACAATATAAAGAAAAACATCAATAATTCCTTTTGATTAGCCAAGTCTCAGGGAAGATTTATACAGATCTGCACTGTACAAGCACAAATATTGCCAAATTCGATTTTCGTGGACATTTACACTTATTATCTGCGGTACACATCCATACACCAGTGAGTTTGATGCGCGACCGGTGAGAACACATGCCCACCAGCACATCATCGTTAACATCTCTCCTTCAGGGGGCCAGGGTAGCTCAGCAAGTAAAGACGCTGACTACCACATCTGGAGTCACAAGTTCAAATCCAGGGTGTGCTAAGTGACTCCAGTCAGGCTTCCTAAGCAACTAATTGGCCCGGTTGCTAGGGTGGGTAGAGTCTCATTGGGTTAACCTCCTCGTGGTCACTATAATGTGGTTCTCGCTCTCAGTGAGGCACGTGGTGAGTTGTGCGTGGATGCCGCGGAGAATAGCATGACGCCTCCACACACGCTAGGTCTCCGCGGTAACGCACTCAACAAGCCACGTGATAAGATGCGTGGATTGACTGTCTCAGATGCAGAGGCAACTGAGATTCGTCCTCTGCCACCCGGATTGAGGCGAGTCACGACGCTACCACAAGGACCTAGAGCATATTGGGAATTGGGCATGCCAAATTGGGAAGAAAAGGCGAGAAAAAAAACATCTCTCCTTCAAAAGTTACAAATTATTGTGTTGTTTACTGGTCTGATTTGGTCACAATATAACAAAACGTCTGTGATGATTCTGTCAGTATGAATGTAAGAGCTGCTTTTAAAGTACCCAAAATGGTGGTCAACTCATGAAGTACACACAGAAAGCAACTGAGGCTAGCACAATTATTCAAATATACCTGGAGATTAACTACTATTGTCCTTTACTTATATTGTCATGCATTTAAAAACTCTCTTTGGGGCATGGTTAATTTAGCTACTAGTTAAATATATACAGTATTTTCCATATCAACTTGCAGTTAAATATGACTAATACGTTTTCACATGCAAATACTAGGGATGGGACGATATATAAAATTTCGATATATCGCGAACCAAAAAATTTACGAGCCATATCGTGGCAAAACTCGATATTTCGAAATTGTTTTTGTTTTCTGTTATGTGATCATACTGTCATGGGAGGATTCATTCTGCTGGTTTGTTTCTGTGTGTCTCCCTCGTGTTTTTGCTGGTGCGGAGTTAATCACGCGGCAGCGTTGCCCAGCAATGCTCATTACCAGCCGCTGCTTGATTAGCATGGCACCTGCACACTATCTTCTCTCTCCCTTATAAGCAGCCCTTTTGTGTGAGTTCAGTATTGTTCTCTTGTTGTGTGATTTGTTACTCGTGTTCTCACACTGTTCTCTGTATTTTTTAGTCTGGATATTTTTGCCTATTTTCCTGTGCTCCAGCCATTACCATCAGCTCCATTCACCAGGATTTCTCACCTCTGTTTCTCTCTGCTCCATTCATCGCCATCTCACACCCTGGAATATACATTACCTCTACTCTCTCCCCGCTGCAGCTGCTGCCGTCGGAGTCCTCCACCTACATCTTCTTCCACCTCGTCTCTGGACTGTTCCGTTGTTTGTGCTACTTCATATTTTTTCATCATATATCTGAACTTTTCACTCATTAAACATTGTTATATTTTTACTCCTGCGTCTGTGTCCTATTTATATCATGACATAATGATCCGATCAAGATGGACCCAGCAGGACTCGCTCAGATACAACAATATCTTACCAACCAGGAATCACGCATCACCCAACAGGAGGAACTGGCTAAAACCACCAGGACGGCCATCGAGGCTCTGGCGGCGCAATTCACCGAGCTCTCATCTATCGTCCAACAGAGTCCAGCACCCAGTGAGTCCCCTGCACCCACACCGCCACCACCAACGTCTATAGAACCAGCAATGCTTCGATCCAAACCTCGCATCAACCCACCAGTGAGCTACTCAGGTGAGCCGAACTACTGCTGAGCATTTCTGTCTTAATGTTCTCTAGCTTTTGCTTTGCAGCCATCTGCTTTTCCTACTGAAGTTTCCAAGGTGGCTTGTGTCATCTCACTACTGTCGGGCCGAGCATATCTTTAGGGTATGGCAGTGTGGGATCAGAAACATCCTTGTTGTTCCTCGTTCCAGTCATTTTCCAGTGAGATACTGAAGGTCTTTGACCATTCGACGCACGGCAGAGAGGCTGCCCGAGTATTAGCGGAACTACCACAAGGTACTTTGTTTGTCTCCGATTACTCCATAGAGTTTTGCACATTGGCAGCCAGCTGTAACTGTAACGAGGAGGCGCAGTGGGACTTATTCCTGCGTGGGTTGGCTGATCGCATCAAGGACGAGATTTACGCTCTGGACTTACCCAAGACCTTCCGATGAGTTTGCTGACCTTGCCATTTGAGTGGATTCACGTCTTCAACATCGCTCACGCTTGGCACTAGCTTCTCGTCCAGAGCACACTCCCAGCGTCTCTCCACCACCTAAGAGTTCCTGTCTTCATGGTGTGATCAGCCAGTCATCAGAAGGAGAACCCATGCAGGTGGGCAGAGCTCGGTTGACCCGGGAGGAGAGGGATTGACAACGCACTTATGGTCTCTGCTTGTATTGTGGATCTGCTGGTCATTTGTTACGTTTCTGCCTGTTAAAAGACAGAGCCCACCAGTAGTCCAGAGGTTAATGGTGGGTGGATATTCTCTATGTAAACCCTCTTCATCTACTCTCCTCCCGGTATGGCTGCGGTGGGATACCCTTCATCATTCCTGTCATGCCCTGGTAGACTCCGGAGCAGAATCTAATCTCATCGATGCATCCCTGGTCAAATCCCTCAAGATTCCTACCTCCACACTCGAGCACAAGATTCTGGTTAATACCCTCTGTAACACTCAACTCACCGAAATCACCCAGGTCACCACCACAATCAGACTCATTGTTTCCGGTAACCACACTGAACTCACCTCTTTCTATGTCATTGACACTCCCCTGGCTCCAGTCGTCTTAGGTCACTCCTGGTTATCCTCACACAATCCCCACATCGAATGGTCCAGAAACAAAATATTGGCTTGGAGCACTTACTGTCATTCTGCTTGTCTTTTGTCTGCTCCTTCCCCTGTGTTTTGTTCTGTGTTGCAGGATGAGCCGGTGGATGTTTCCTGTGTTTCTGTGGAGTACCACGACCTGAGAGAGGTGTTCAGTAAGTCCCGTGCTGCTTTTCTTCCTCCGCATTGTATCTATGATTGCGCTATTGAGCTTAAGTCAGGTACGTGTCCCCCTAAGGGTGGTTCTTGTGCTTTGGATTTTTTGGTGAATGAGGCATACTGTATGATCCAGCCCCTAAGAACCACCTTAAGTGCCTCCCAAGCCACGCCCATAGAGGATACTGAGGACCAGTTGGTCTCCATATAGACATTTATTTCAGCCTTTAGCATTTGTTGGAATTCAGGATTTTGCAAAAGGGATACATTAAAGCGGCAACTATATGATTTCTTTTTCTCCATATGTGGCAACACCTCTAAAAACACCAGGGCGTGATCTGAGACTAAAATGTTTCCAATTGAGCAATCAACAACAGATGAAATGAGGGACTTATATATATATATATATATATATATATATATATATAAATCTATTTTAGAGTAAATCTTATGGACTGAAAAATAAATGTATAGTCCCTACCAGATGGGTTCAAAAGTCTCCAGATATCTGTAAGACCAAGATTTTTACACATACTGTTAAGCGTCAGTGTTGCTTTATGGGGCTTGCACATTTTTGCTTCACTATGATCAAGGACTGAGTCCATCAAAAGATTAAAGTCTCCTCCCAATATTATATCATGAGGGATGCCAGTGCCTAGCAACATCCCTTCAAGATAATATTAAAAATCCCTGATCATCAACGTTAGGTGCATAAATATTAGCCAAAATAAGACTTTGTCCCTGAATTTCAGCTAAACAAAAATTCCTCTTCCTAATTTATCTTTACTCTGTTTGAGACATTTGAATTGTAGATGTTTACTTATCAGTGTTAGCCAGCACTATAAAAAAAAATGCCTACCCCATATGCATTCCTTGAAGAAACACTATATCATATTTCTTACATTTAAGAGAAATAACCTTCCTCCTTTTTATAGGGTTGCCCTAACCCATTCACATTCTACGTGGAGAGAGACAATCCACTCATATTAGCATTTGACATTTTGACATAAGAAAAAATAGATTGTGTGTCAAAGACAAGATTATAAAGACCACATTCCAACATTAGTGCAACAATCAAACCCCGAACATCCCTTAGAACAAAAAAACTGAAAAATTTGCGTATTAACCCCGCGCAAATGCAAACAGTCTATGTGCGCCTACGAGAGCCCCCATGAAAATGTGTTTCTATACACATTTTGTGAGACAGAATTACACAGCAAAAGATAATCTATAAAACAAACTCCAGCCAATAGGCAGAATAAACACAAAAAGCATGTAGATTCATCCATAAAACTGTCATGAAGGTGTGTTATTCTACAAAATAAACTCCAGCCGCTAGGCGGAACCAGCACAAAAAGAGCACACTAATTCTTCAGACAGTCAAATGAATGTTTAGTGAGCTGGTCCATTCAGCTGCAACATGAGTGCAAGCAAATGACTTAATCACTCCAATGACTTTGCGAGAAATACTCCACAAAATAAACTCCAGCCGATAGGCGGTGCCAACACAAAAAAAACCATGCAGGTTCCTCAAACTGTTAAGCGGATGTTCAGTGAGCCGGTCCATTCGGCTGCAACATGAGTACAAGCAAATGACTTACTCACTCCAATGACTTTGCAAGAAATACTCCACAAAATAAACTCCAGCTGATAGGTGGAATAAGCACAAAGAGAATGTAGATTCATCCACAAAACCGTCCAAAAGGTGTGTTGCTCTACAAAATAAACTCCAGCCGCTAGGCGGAACCAGCACAAAGAGAGCACACAGAATCTTCAAACAGTCAAGCGAATGTTCAGTAAGCCGGTCCATTTGGCTGCAACGTGAGTACCACAATATGACTTACTCCATTGACTTTATGAAGGACATCGCTTGTTGTGGGCATGTGAATGTTTTACAGCCATCCATAGCATCTATTTTTAATTTGGCTGGAAATATCAGTGCAAAAGCAACCTTCCGTTTATGTAAAAGTTTCTTGCATTCCTTGAATCAATCACTTTTCTCTCATCGAGTTCGCAAAGTCTGGGAACAAGAAAATGCTGTGGTTCTTCCAAGAAAGCCTTCTTTTACTCCTTGCCTTGCGTAACACAATATCTTTATCGGATGATCTCAGAAATGTTGCCAAAATTGATTGGGGCCTGTCTCCCTCAGCGGATCGCCGAGCCGGAACCCTGTGAGCTCGCTCGATTTCCAGCTTATGGCCTGTTATGTCAAGCAGACTCGGAAAGAGCCCATCCAGGAACTCCACCATATTCTGTCCCTGGGCTCCCTCAGGGATTCCCACGATATGGACGTTATTCCACCGGCTACGGTTTTCCATGTCCTCCAACTTCTCCCAGACATGCTCCAAATCCACCTTAGTCGCTAGCGGATTAGCAGATAATTCCCTCTCCGATGACTCCAGATAATCAATCCGTTTCATGACATTCCCCACTCTTGTGACCACATCAGTAAATTTTGGCTCCATGGCAGTGATCGATCGACGTATTACAGCAAGATCCTCCAAGTCAGCATTGCCGACATGTTCAACATCTCTCGCCGCATTTCTCTCATTTCCCTGACCAAATCAACTCGGCCTGTCCAGGGGTGTCAGCTTGAGCACGTAAGTGTCTTTTAATGTCTCCAGAGCCCGAGGATTTTGAATTCTTTGAAATATTGTCCTCCTAGAACAGTTATGTCATAAAAGGTATTAAAACTAGCAAAGTGCGCAGAGTCGCCGTTCACACATCCGATCCTTGCATGGCGTCATGTGACTCCCCGGGTGAACTTTCCCTTTAAGAAATTTGAGTCTGAATGGTCTAAGAATAGATTTATGAAAAGAAGAATGATTTTGCAACTTGAAACAAGGGATGAAAGAAAGAGGGATGGATGCAAGGAGGGTGGATCTGGGTTTTCATCTTTAATGAACAACTTTGTAGATAACTCATTGTTTGCGTTTGAGCTACTCACATTGAGTATGGGAGTCAAGCACATACAAACACACACTACACTGACTGACACACACTGGCGTCTCTGTGTTGTGACTCATTCAGAGGAAATGCAAGGCTTTAAGCTTGACCAGATAAAGTAAGCAGAAGATAGCAGGGTCTGAGTGTAACATGTATGTGTGTTAGGTTTTTATGGTGATGTTCTGTTTGTGGTAGTTGTCTGTAGCTAAGCCGAACAAGCTCTTAACTCTGAACAGGTTAATGGAACTTTTATGGGTCTCTCTACAATCAGTTGACCTCTTGAGTTTCACTCTTTCTATTTTACTCCCTCTCTGTCATCTCTCCTTCTACTGGAAAATGTTGTTTCACAAAATGCCAGATCATACCCATTCAAACAGTACAGCCAGTGTTTTTAGTGACAAGTATACAAACCACATACCGATGTCAGATTTACAGTTCACTTGCATGCACAAATGTGGCATCAAGAATATTCTGAACAATAAGGTATACTGGTTTTGAGTCTGACCTCAGATTTTAAGTGTCATGAGCATAAATAACAACAGCTTTATCAGCAACAGCCGAATGTGAGTGCCCATCTCTTCTTTTCTAGCCATTTCACTCTACTCTTATTCTTTGTCTTCTGAGTGCCCTGTCCATTGGTGAGCCACACACACACAAACACAAACACACATACTCACACACATACTCACACACATACTCACACAGACACACTCACTTGGTGTTATAAAGGTGGGTGAAATATAGCCTTGTAAAAGTCTTATCTCATCATAGTCACTTTTATTCATGTCCATCATCAGAGTGTCAATAGTAATCATGGACCAATCAGACACAGTATGATGGAGCACCAACCATGAAAGGACACACACACATCTATACAAGTGCATACACACAAACCCACAGATTCAAACAGGCTACTCTCTGGAATAAATTCAATATGTATGAAGATTAAGCTTGAAACCTTTGGATGAAAATGAAGTTTGAATGGAATAGAGCTAAAATGGAAACTTAGCCTATAAAGTTGCTATGTGATTTAAAAATACATACAAACTCACCTTTCCTCTTCTCACTTCATAAAAGCAATCAATATGGGCTGCACTATAGGTTATATGTCTTCTTTCTCATTTCCCTCACATCCTACATTTTCCCCCCTTGTCTTGCAATTTATACTCACTGATAAGTAGTAACTCATGCACAGTCGAAATGATGACTGCGGTAAAGTTGTTTTTATATTGGACTTTTGTTAGACATTCGGCAGGCAAAGATAGGGAGTGTCTCTAAAGTGTGAAACGGATAAAGGCCGGAGAAAAACAGATTACTCTGTGGCTATAAAAACATGTGAAGCTTTATCCAGATGTAACTTAATATTATCAAACAAGTTAAGTAGAAATATATGGTACAAAAAACAAAAATGTAAAGCCATAAATGGCTTATTCCCTAGGATATGTAATGATGTTATAAAAATACAATGTAACTGAAATTGCATTTAACTTCTAGCTAACAGAAACAGATGCATGTCAGACCTATAGCACATTAATTTTTGAAATATTCAAATCCATATAACTTCCTGGTCATGTGACCTGATGATGTCACACCACCTGTTATGTATTTACAAACACCTATAACATATCACACATGACATGGATTTTGGAAATATGTTTTTTTGGGGTTTTTTTTTTATTGAATTTGTGAAATGTTCAAATCCATATAACTTCCTGGTCATGTGACCAAGTGATGTCAGACCACATGTAATACATTCACAGACATTTGACACACATCTTACATAACTTGGATTTTGGAAATATGATTATGTGTATTTTTAAAGAATTTTTGAAATGTTCAAATCTACAGAATATAACTTCCTGGTCGCTATGGGAAATTCCTTTCTCAACAACCTAGTTGAAGCTTTTTGTGCAATAACGGCAATTCTAAAATTGGCAATGGTGTTTCAGCCCCGCCCCTTTGCGCAATTGGCCTATATAAGCGGGTGCGAAACCACCATTTCCTCAGAATTTTTCGACTGAGTGACAAGGAGCACAACACTCACACCTTGAAGCTCTGGGTCAGTAGTGCGGCTGGTATAAGTACTTCACAACCAGGGTTGGGAAGAAAGAGGTTAATAAGAAGCGCTCTTAATTTTGACAGTGGCCTGCATGCGGGTGGTTGTATCAAAATAATAGCAGATAGCCCACTCGTATAAATGAGCCTAGGATCACCTGCTGAGTGTTGGTACAATTAACTCTCTTAGACAGTGTGGACATGTGAAGAGAGGCCACATCTAGGTTATAAAACTTGGCAAATGTGCTTTGTGAAAAACAACCTGCTGCTAAAAATATGTCCTGCAAGAGGCCATGCCTCTGGTCGAATGCACTTTCACACTGATGGGGCATCACACACCCGGTGACTCATAAGCAAGGGCAATCTCATCGACAATCCAATGAGAGAGTCTTTGTTTGAAGACAGACATGCCTTTTGTGCATCCTCCAAAGCAAACAAAGAGCTGATCCGATACTCTGAACTGGCGGGTACGATCCACAGAAATATGTAATGCCCACACTTGGCATAACAAGTGCAGCGTCTGCTCCTCATCCGAATTAAACGGCGAGGAGGAAGAAAGCTTGAAGGCGGATGACCTGGGCCCTGATGGACGTGGATAAAACCTTAGGCATGTAGCCTTTTCTGGGTTTGAGAGTGGCCTTCGAAAGACCCAGCCCGAACTCCAGACATGAGCTGCCAACCAACAGCGCTTGCGTATCACCAACACGTTTAATTGAGGCTAGAGCCTGCAGGACTGCCGTTTTTAGAGAGAGCACACGTAACTCAGATTCCAAAGGCTTGAACGGGGGCTCAGCACTAGGTTCAGGTCCCAGGTTGGAACTGTAGCAGGGTGAGGGGGGTTTAGGCACCTCGCTCCCTTGAGGAACTTTAAAATGAGATCATGTTTGCCTACAGAGGAGCCAGCTTCTGGGGCGTGGTAAGCAGAGATAGCCACTACATAGACCTTAAACTTCACGGGGTGATACCTGCATCCATCCACTTTTGGTGGAACGAGAGGATCTCAGTTATGGAGCAATTCACTAGGTCTTTGCCACGTGAAGAGCACCAATTTGCAAATACAAGCCATTTTAGCCCGTAGAGGTGTCTTGTGGATGGCGTTCTAACCTGCTGGATGGTGTTCATAACCAATTGAACTAATCCTGGCACGTTTGGCAGACTCTGTTCAGGGCCAAATGTGCAGGTTCCAGAGCTCTGACTGGGGAGGTCAGATCGTGCCCTGTGCTTGAGAGAGGAGATCCCTCCTCAGCTGTATTTCCCAAGGGGGCCGACCAGTAGCTCCATCATCTCTGGAAACCATGACTGATTGTGCCATTTCAGTGCAACCACTAGAACTGCTTCCCTGTCCTCTCGAATTTTGCAGATGACAGAATGTAGGAGGCATACCAAATGAAATGCATAGTTGCGTTTCATGGGCCATTTGTGAACCATGGCATCCACCTCTGGCGGGGCTTGGGACATGGAGTACCAGTGGGGACAGTGGGTTGTCTCCACAGAGGCAAACAGGTCCACTTCCGCTTTGCAGAATATGTCCCAAATCATCAGAACTGTCTGAGAATGAAGCCTCCATTCCCCAAGCATAACTCCCTGGTGGGACATCAGATCCATGCCGCAGTTCAGGTGGCCTGGGACGTTTGTCCCACATAAGGAAAGGAGATGGTGCTCGCTCCAAAGGAGGAGGCGCAGTGTCAGGCTCAACATTGGCAGCGTTTGGATTTCACCTTGGTGATTTATGTAAGCTACAACTGTTATGTTGTCCAATCGAACAACATGAAAGAAGCAGTTCCTCCGACCTGAGTGCGTGCAGAGTAGGGCGTGCGCCACGTCTTTGTGAGCTCTGCGTGGAACTCCGGGAAGAATGGCGCTACTCTTTGGGACACAGTCTTTTGACGGTGACTGGACTGTAGGAAACATTCACCCAGATGAGATCTTTCCGGCATGACTGGAGGGGACAACTGTAATCTAAGTTCCAAGACCGCCCATGAGACGATGCAAAGCAGCTTAGTATCAGTGGTGTGTGTACGTTCTTCCCCCTCACCTGAAGGAGGAGCAGCAACATCCTCTGTTGGGCCTGACCACTCGGCCATAGATGCTGTGATGGACTCCGCCAGCACAATGCAGGGGAGCAAGTCAGTCGTATCACTGCAGGTGCTGTCAAGGCGATGAGTCATCTTGCTTGCGTCTGAGGACGAAGAACCCATCCGCTGGTGGAGTGTTTCTCGACAGCGAAGCAGAGATGAGAGGGCTTGTTAAGACGGGAGATGAACTCGATGTCTTGAAGAAGAATTCTGAGGAAATGGTGGTTTCGCACTCGCTTATATAGATCAACTGCGTGCCTAAAGGGGCGGGGCTCAAACACCATTGCCAAAGGGCTTCACCTAGGTCGTTGAGAAAGGAATTTCCCATTGCGTCAGCGACGCAATGTTGAGAGACCATAATCGACAGGGAACAATTGATACTCATGTGAGACCGTTTTAAATGTAGGAAACTTGTTGTCATTGGGTTTTCAATAAATAACAACCTAAATTTTGTTCAGTTCCCCACTCAAATGTAAATACTGTATGCATTATATGGCTTTAGTGACTTGGAATTTATTGAACAAGTTATAAGGACAACTGAGTATTACTGTTTTGCTTCCTGTTTGGAGCATAACATCCACCAGCAACTGCTTTCATTGTATGGAAAACATCTGCTTGGATATTCAGTTAAATAACTCGCATGAAAGTAACTTTTGTGTAACATGGAACAAAAACAATAATAAGAGTTTCACATGAGCATACAAAGCTATTTATGACAAAAGTTTTAGTTGTGGGTAAACTGTCCTTTGTGTTAGTAATCCAGATGCCATATGAGCCTTCCAGGTCATTTGTAGTAAGTCCTGTAACTCAACGGATAGAGCAGGGTCTTGACACTACCAGGAGCATGGGTTCAAATCCCATGTCAGGCATCATCCAAACCTCAAATTATGGGTGCTTATTAAAATAGTTGATTGCTGCATATTAAACAGCAGCAAAGCAGGCTGAGATGTGGCCTAGTGGGTAGAGCAAGTGCTTTGACAGGATTCATTAAGGAAGGCATGCTGGTAACATAAGTTCAAGTCTGGCCTGTGTTTTTTAAATATTTCAGAAATGAAAATTCATAAATAATAAAAATTTGAAACCAAAATCCAAGTTGTGAAAGATGTGTTATAGGTGTTTGTGAGTATAGTGTTTGTGAATATATAACAGGTAGTGTGACATCATCAGGACACATGAACAGGAAGTTATATGGATTTGAAAATTTCAAAAATTCATAAAATATACACAGAATCCTATTTTCAAAATCCTATTTTCAAAATCCATGTAGTGTAAGATGTATTATAGGTGTTTGTGAATATATTACAGGTGGTGTGACATCATCAGGTCACATGACCAGGAAGTTAAATGGATTTGAAATTTTCAAAAATTCATAAAAACTAGGGGTGTAACGGTACATGTATTCGTCCTGAACCGTCACGGTACTGACGTCACGGTTCGGTGCATGCAGTCAGATGAAGAATACATCTGAGTTAGTCACAGGCGATCCACACGTCAATCCAGAAGGAGGCGCGCGCGGTAATGCAACGCTGTTTGTTAACCGCCACAACAAGAAAAAGAGCATAAGAAGAAGAGACCATCTATGCACCAACCTAAAACAAGAATGGCTTCTCCTAATGCACAAGTTTTATTTTTCATTGTTCTATTTATTTTGTACTTTTATAACACAAGAGATGTTTTCAGTTTTGTAGCTGATTGTGACCAAATACCTTTTGTTTTTTATCAACCCTACAAAAAAATATGACCTATGCAAGAGTGCATTCTGTTTACTGCTTAGTGCTTAATACACTAAAGAGGCTGTACTGTACCAACTACCACAGGGGGGACTAAATGCCGCTAGGTGGAACAAACTGTAATTTTCACTACTGTCCGTTCAATATAAATGAAAAGAAACCTAGCATTAGGGATTTGTTGCTTTTTCCTGTTGTACTCAACTCGTATCGTACCATGACCCCAAAACCGAGGTATGTACCAAACAGTGACTTCTGTGTACCGTTACACCCCTAATAAAAACTACACAAAATCCTATTTCCAAATTTCAGGTTGTGTATGATGTGTTATAAGGTGTTTGTGAATATATTACTGGTGGTGTGACATCATCAGGTCAAATGAACAAATGGTTAAATGGATTTTAGTTTTTTTAAATTCCAGAAAAATACCCCCAAAAAACATATTTACACAAACAACACTGTGTAAGATATGTAGCAGGTGTGTATAAATTCATTGCAGGTGATGTGAGATCTTTAGGTAAAAAAGCCAGAAAGTTAAATAGATTTATTTCATTAAAGCATTCAGTTTACATTAAATAGTATAACAGGGATATAAGTCATAAGAAAATTACAAATGATTTAAATTTAACTTAATTTGTTTACCATCATAAACATTACACATGTAAAAAGAACCACTTCTTAATGTAGTCATGGAATAATGTATCTCTTAACTGATATTTGTGCGTTTTTGCACTTTTGAGACATTCCCTAACTTGTTTTGCGTTTTTCTCTTTTGATGCTAAAAACAATTTCATTTATTGAATAACATCATAATTACTTTTACTATTATGATTTACAGTGTTATCTGAACGAGACACAGCCACAATTTTGCGATTACATACCAATTAATGTTAAAGGAAGGATCGAATGTCTAACGAATATCCAATATAAAATCAACTTTACTGCAGTGAAATGATGATCATGATATGAAATAAAATACAGCAATACTGACCCCGTATTGCTCTCTATGCTGCAGACTAGACATTGCTCTTAAAAGATAATAATCAATATTGATTTTAAGAGAGAGAGAGAGGGAATGGAAAGGGACTTGAAGAACAGAAAGATGGAGAGGGAATGGATGCATGGAACGACAGAAAAAGGAGAGTGTGCATGTAAGGGTGGTAAAGGCAGGAGGGGGAGGAGAGAGATGGCTGCATGGACTCCTCTCCATCTGAGGCTTGACAGAATCAATGAGCTTTAGAGGATAGATAGAGAGCCTCAATGTGCTCCACTAAACAAGTGTGTGTGTGTGTGTATTACCGTCAGTTAGACATCTGACAAGGTGTGTGATTGCTGAGTTAAAGAGGTCTGTTTGCACCTAAAGGACGCAAAGGGGTAATTTCTATCCTTTACTTTTTTCACTTGAGGGAAAAATGACAGTTTCTTGCACCAAAACTAAAAGGGCCGTGGTTGTTTGTTGCTGTGCTTCTATTTAAACGCGCCCTTCGCATGTAAAATGAGAAAGAGCATTTACTCACGAAATCAGCAGTTATGCCAACTGTTGGGTCCAGTGTAGTGTAGTTTAAACTGCCCCATCCATCCTGCGTTGTTGTGACAAGTTCACAAAACGATCCGTGCTGAAACTGGTCGCACAAACTTAAGACCAGATTGACGTCATCAGGGACTTTGTTTAAAATAAACTTAAGCAAGCCTTAGAGTTTGACTGGCTTTCCCTATATCTAACTTTAATCGTTATTTAAATGCCATTTGGAAAAATAATCTATTTTTCTGTTGTTTGGGATACCTGTCGCACTTCAGCCTGTAGGCGTCATTACGTGTAAATGTGGGCGGTCATATGTAAATATTTCAGGTTTCTGACGTCAAAAATTCCACAATTAATATTTCTCATGATCTTAGAAAAACTTTAATCAAAATATTTATGCTTAAATGCTTTAAATTAGTTCGGCTGACGAATATAAATTGTAAATATGAATTAATTTATGTCACTCAAATGTATCTATTTATTTATTCATTCATTAAAGGGATAGTTCACCCAAAATTAAAAATTATATCATTTACTCACCCTCATGCCATCCCAAATGTGCGTATCTTTCTTTCTTCTACTGAACCCAAACAAAGATTTTTAGAAGAATATCTCAGCTCTGTAGGTCCTTTTAATGGAAGTGAATGGTGACCAGACCTTTCAAGCTCCAAAATCACATAACGGCAGCATAAAAAATAATCCATACGACTCCTGTTTGTTTTCTGCAGAAAAAGAAAGTCATACACTTCTGGGATGGCATGAGGGTGAGTAAATGATAAGATTGAAATTGGTTCAGAGAATGCCCAGAGGGTGCAGAGCTGTATTCTAGGCAAAGGGTGGCTACTTTGAAGAAGCTAAAATATATGATGCATTTGATTTGTTTAACAGTTTGTGGTGACCATCATTCTCATACTTCCATTTGTGTTTTTTCATACTTCATACTTCTACAATTTTTCTTAAATGTGGAAAAAGGTTATAATAAATAATGAGTAGGAGCGGTCAGACATTTGACTGGTAGTGTAGACTGAAGCTGGATTTTTTACAAAAACATATTTTGCAAACAACACACATCACACATGCAGGAACAGGTAAATTCATCCATCTGATTTTATAGCTCTTGTTTTTATGTACTAGCCAGCTCTATTACGAAATGAAACCGCATGATGAGGTAAAGTGAATACTAGATTCTGTGTAACAGGGGAAATCTCTGCAACTGTAATATCGCATAACACACTGACACAGATTATCTCTTCAAAGAACATTCATCCTACAGAACAGGCCCAATAATGGGATAGTGTGTGAATTTGTATCAAGGCAGTTATAACATTGGCATGCAGTCTAATAGTCTGTATTCTGAATGAAATTCCCCAATTTAAACAGCTCCTTACAAAGTGAATAGTCTAAATGCAACCATTCTGAATGATTTCAAAGAATTTCTGAAATAATTTAATTCTGTGAGGAAGCATCGAATAGACTGAACTGATTCATTTCTCTGATAGAAACAGTCTGACTTGAATTGATTCCAAATGATGAAATAATGTGCATGTAACTGCAGTCAGAGGGAGCTAGCAATGACTACTTGAATAGCCTTCAGAAGCCATTCTTCATCTTCACTGTGATAACACAAGGTAATTAGCCAAGGACTGTTGATGTGTGGAGCTTTTAACTGTTTCAGGATTGGGGACTGAACACATGGTCTAGAGCTGAGGTAAAGCAGTAAAGGATAACTCAAACAGAATCCTAAATGTGCAGATTTGATACAGCTAATATTGTGAAAAAGCTGTGTGTGTGTTTAGAGAGGGCACCCCCATTTCCATCTATCGTCTTTACCCTCTGACAGCCACACAGGAATGCATTGGCCTTTTCTATTCCAATCAAACCAATTCTATCTATATATACTCCATCTGCCCAGCCCAATGCTCCACTGAGCTGTGTGTGGGTGTGTGTTAGTGTGCGCAGCAGCTTAAATGGCGCAGGGTCTCGCTGATAGATGAAGATTTAGTTCAGTGGAGGAGAGCACCGGATTAGTGATGACATTGTGACTACACTATCCCATCATTCCCTGTCCAGCACCATATCCCAGAAGCCTCCGGCCGGTTCCACACCATCGAGGGGCCATGATACGGTGATGAATGATTGGAGCTGTGGGAGAGGGGAGAGAGAACAAGGGAGATGATACACCCGTCCTACAGCGAACGGCAATGCTGCGACCACCTTGTCCTCCTTATTTTTCTTTCTTTTCATGCAATGTAACAGAATTCCAATTTATTTAACACACGCGCACTCACTATTGCTTTTGTACACACACACACACACACACACACACGTTGGTGCAGCTATCATTATGAGGACTCTCCATAGACATAATGATTTTTATACTGTACAAACTATAGATTCTATCCCCTAACCCTACCCCTAACGCACACAAAAAAACTTTCTGCATTTTTACATTTTCAATAAAACATTGTTTAGAATGATTTTTAAGCGATTTGAATTATGGGGACACTAGAAATGTCCTAATAAACCACATTTATAGAATAATACCCTTGTAATTACCAGTTTGTAACCTAAAAAATACGTCCTCGTAAACCACTTAAACCTGCCCACACACACACACACAAACAGCTTTTCATTGGCTATTCCTGCTAAATCCCAGGTACCATTATCCATAGGCTCCTCCTATCCCTAAATGAGCCAGTTATGGGTGTTTATGTGTTTGTGTTGCTGTGATGAGGCTGAGTTAGCCGAGAAACACTGCAACACTGAGCAGCTAATCAATGCTGCTTTAGCGCTAAATCACTTTCTCTCTCTTGCATACATTTTCTACCCTCTTTTCCACAGCAAATACCCTCCTCTCATTCTCTCTATCTCTTTCCTTCTTACCTCGTCCAATTAACATGGATGGCATGGCTGAACTGCCAAGTCAATTGACCATGAAGCAAACATCAAGTGCAGCAGCATTAGTATTGGAAACAGTTGTTCTTTCATTATGACATGATAGCTTTAAGAGCTTTAGTTCCGTAATGTGAATTCCGCTGTTAAAGTGACATTCTTAGGTGTATTGATTACGTTGTTATATTGCCTAATTTATACAACTTGATTGCCCTGGTTTGTCCGACCCAATTAGTGTTGTCAAACAAGCCCAGAAGCCGCGTTTAGAGACTGTCAAATTAAATAGTGAAACATAAAGAGGGGATAAAATTGAAGCAAATATTGTCAGGGAAATGTTGAGCTTATTTTGAGGCCACTAGGGTGCCATAACAGACACAGCAATGTAAAATAAGTTCAAGTGAAAAATGGATTAGGCCCTTGAGATTATTTGTGAAAGCATTTAAGTATCAGATTTGTTTCCTTCTGACTATCCAAGTACCACATTTTGTTCACAACGCATTTTAATAAATAACAGACAAACAGCTTCACAACTCAAAAATATGGGCTATCTCCATGCTGCTGTGTTTGAAAAGCTTGCCAGAGTAATAGAGCTAAGCCTGGCACTTTCAGATGTGTTGTTCTAGAATTTGGGAAAGTAGTTCTGGCTAGCAGCACGCCACTGTTAGCCTAGCTATCATACATTAATGTACAGTATGCGCCCCATGGGGTACAGTGTGCCATCAGCCCCTACACTACTGTCACATCATTTACCAGGCCAATTGTCATGGGAACCAGCTAGCGATGGATTCTGATCACTACGGGAACCAGCATGTGATGGATTCTGATTGGGTCGATGATCATTCTTCCAATAAGAGTAATTAATATAATGAAGACCCTTTGAACACGTGCAGGAGAGGGTGATGAATATCATCGCCCATCGCTCGTTACTCATATCTGACATCATATGTAGGGAGAGAAAGACAGCGAGAGGGAGAAGGATTCACTTAATACAAAAAACAAACCCAAGGCTCAGAACAAAACATAAAATGCTATGGAAAGGCACAGGAAAGAAAACCTACATTAGGAACACAGAACTTTACCCAAAAACTCCCTGTGTATCTGAGTACAAGTATATAAAAAGGCATGAGAAAATGAGATATTTTGAATAATCTCTAGTTAAGATCCCTTGTTGCAATTGCTGTTCTCACTTTCAGCTTTTAGCTTCAACAACTGAAAAAAGAAAAAAAAATGGCTTGAAATATTAACAGCATAAGCATACACTTCCATAAAGATGGCACACCTCTGTTTACAAACACAAGACTCATTTGATAGCACCAAGTGATGCATTGTCTAAAATTACAGATTGCCCTTCCAACACACTGGAAATTAATCAAGGGCCCTTGAATCACTTGCCTAAAGCCCCCACCCACATCCTACCCCTTGGGCACTTACGCATGCATCCCGCTTTGTAAAAGGCGCAGTTCTAGTTATTAGAGTATGATAATGAACACAGTGGTGTGAACTGAGGGCTCACCACAGAGGAATCTAAATGAGTCTACACACACACACACTCACTGGGGAAAGGGCAATTAGTGTAGGCCTTTCTACCTGACCCCATAACACACACTCGCAAGACAGAGAGTGACCTCCCACTGCACAACATGAGTACATATGCAGATATGTCGTGGGATGTGACTAATTGGCTTATCTAGTCCCTCTCACACACTTAATCATTTTAAGCACTTTTAAAGGGCTGAGCAACAGGAATATAATGAGAAAACCGCAGACTCCCAATGGTGCAGAATGTCTCATCCTCCTTTGTTCCTCTATTATGTCCCTTTTTTTTTCCTCAATTAATCAGCGATTCCTAAACACAGTTGTTGGTTCGCAATTGTTTCCCATCTGTACATCTCTGACAGGCTTCCTTAGGAATGCTGCTTCTTTAGCTGAAGTGTTTAACTGCTGCGGCACTAGCCTCACCAAATGGAATTGAAAAAAATAATCATTATTTTCAAACAGATTCCAGAAAGCTCTCCCCGTCTTCCAATGATTGTACAAACAGTGAGACCCCCTTAAACTCACACTACTGGTCGAGCCGATGTTGCAGTGTCACGCTGGGCGGGCCACTCAGACAGAGAAATATTTTGATTGTGTACCAGAGCCACAGTAGGTTACGTCAACCTACAAATGGCTTATTTATAGTTGACACCACTTAATAAGCTGGGATACATACACTAATGGATTTTTACATAATGTCTTTTTTTATTTTTATACATACATCAGATTTAGGTATGTTCCTTATGTGTGTTCCTTAAAGTTATATTCTGGTTTCAGTACAAGTTAAGCTCAACTGACAGCATTTTTGGCATACATTTTTTTTCTTTTCTTAAAAAACAAAGAAAAAGAAAAGCAAAACTCTGGGTTACAGTGAGGCACTTACAATGGAAGTCAATGGGGCCAAACCGTAAAAGTTAAAATAGTCACTGTTTCAAAAGTATAGCCACAGGATGTAAACAATATGAATGTTAATATGATTTTAGTGTGATAAAACCACTTACTAACATTTTCTGTTAAGTTATAGCCAATTTTACAACTTTGTTGCCACGACGATGTAATGTCAACAAACCCTGAAATGCTAAAATTACTGTAAAAATGAAAATGTATATAACTTTACAGCTCAAATACATGAGTTTTAACAGAATAATTAATGTAAGTGCTTATATAAAATTATAAACTTTAACGTTCTGCCTTTAAATCCTCTAAAAATTGGCCCCATTCATTTCCATTGTAAGTGTCTTACTGTAAAAAAAATTTTTTAAAGGAGGGACGGGTTGAAAATATGTTTTGTGGAAATCAACATTATGCCACAAATGCTGTTGATTGAGCTCAACTTGTATTGAACTCTATTCCTTTAATGATTAACTGAGCAGGTGAAATACATAAATATTTTTAGCAGCATTTGCAGCCACAATCAGAATTATAGTCTTTTTTAAATTTTTTTATTTAAAGGCACAGATATGCAAATAAAGGGATATTCAATACTCTAAATGGCATGTCTAAACACAATCTATTCTACACTTGCAAATGATTAAGCATGTGAAAATTTGATATGTAAGAATAAGGACCAAAATAGATTTTTCATGTTTTTGAAAGGACATAAACTTTAATTTGCATAAGCAGTTCAGTTTAGTGAAGTGAGGTTTAATACAGTATGTTTGTGATCATTTTTTGAGGAGGTAGCAACTCTACAGGGCCTAAACTACATTATATGCATCAAAATTTCTTGAGTTTGCATGTCTAAAATGGCTTGATTGGCTGGATAGGTTGAGATGCTTAAGATAGTTATGACCTCTGTAGTGGATGTGAGACCAGGCCCATCTTAAAATTCTGTATGTCCATGTGTATGCGAGTTACTGTGGCATACAGACGTCAGTGTGGGTTGGTTTCACTGCTGCTCTCTTTACAGCTCCTTTCATGTCCTGTTAATGAGAAAGCCGCAGCACCCAGTATTCCCCTTGTAAACACGGACAAATTAGAACCCAAATATGAATCACACTCAACATGGCTGACGTTCAACAGTAGTAGTTTTTGACCGAGGTCAGACTGGACAGCACATTGTCTGGGCAGATAATGACGCCTATTCATGGCCCATCCAAAAGTCTACTGCTACTTACACAAGGTCTCTGTACCAGTTTGGTTATAACCTTTATACAAGCATAATCTTTAAAAACCTGTCTAAAATCAATACAAATTAAACAGCTCTATTTGAAACTATCAAGGACTTCCTAATGAATGTAGCTCATGTAATTAATGACCTATAGGTGACATAAAATGAAATACATTTCATTTTTCTTCATGTACATCATTTTCTAACTGTACTACAGATGTTTACACATTGCTGATAAGTTCAAAGAAATACTATGTGGACTATGAACTTTGTGGTCTATAATTAGATCATGCAAACCAGGCTATTGCTCTAATAACTAATGTAAATTTAGGCTACATTCACACTAATCCATTTAAAAGCCTCTGTTTTCAGTTTCCTAATGCCATTGTTTTCCAAAGTATGCACATATGGAGAGTGTTTTCGAAAGTCTCCACTTTTGGTGGATGACAGATGTAAACGGAGCAAAATTAATGTGTTTTCAATCACTAATTTCATTACAATCAATAGAGAATCTTGTTAAAATAGTGTTTACATACACATCAATATGCTGATAACTACCTAAAATCAGCATATTCTAAAAATTCAGCAAAGCAAGAAAACCACGTTTACATGAGATTGGAAATCATCAGTTTATTCTCCGTTTTTGATGTCAAGACGTGAACATTCATGTTTGCGCCTCAGATAAGCCGATAAGAACGCTGGTAAAGGTGTTTATGTGCAATGCAAAAATGTGGCAGAAAATTGACAAAAATCTAGGTGTGCCAATCGGTTTATGCTTAACCGTTTAAGACTTTACCCCGAAAGAGGAAAACAGTTTTAGGCGTTACATGACCATACGCTTTGTCAGCTTAAGAATAAGTGCAAGATTGTGCATGTTCAGAAATCAGAGCACTAATATTCACCATCTATAGCTAGAACGCCTGCATATTCAGTTGAACACGCTTGACCAGATACAGCATTTAAGCTCCCAGTTAACAACCGGCAGTCTCAGTTAAACAATTAGTGCACTTATAGTGTGTATGACTGTCTGAGACTGCAGCTACATAACTGCACATCACGAGCATTGGTCATAAAATTAAGACCTACAATTAAAAGTTGAGGATAAGAGCAGTTTTAACGACCTCTGCGCTAGTTCAGACTGGGCTTGCCTGTCTGAGGCTGTCTACAGACACAAACAAAACTGCCGGAATAATAAAAACACACAAAACGAAAGACCAAAAACACTACTGGGGGGGGGGGGGGGGGCTGTTTTAGGGGGATTTCTGATTGTGATGGAAATAAGGGCATCATTTGAAGAGTGTGTCTCTGTGTGTGTGTGTAGGGTTCAGTGTCTGGACAACAGATTTTTTTAACAGAACAATGGAAAAGCAGGCAGACCACAGAGGCTGGAGGAGTTGTCTGACATTAGCACAGGCAATGAAGAAGGGCAGGGAGAGGACACACACATACAGGGAATACAGGTTGTCTAATTAAATGTTCCTACAACCTTCCTTCTCCTTTTGTAAACAATATAGACTATAAATAGTCTCCTTTCTTCCATGCACGACCATAAAACTTTAATTTGCATGTAATAGCTATAATATATTGATGTATGAACCTGAAAGTGGCACACCCTTGTCCTTACCTAACCCAACCCTCAACCTGAACACACACACACACACTCACTCACTCTCTCTCACTGCTCCAGGTTCAATACAAGTTATGCACAATCGACAACATCTTGATTACCACATAAAATAATTTAAACTCATCCCTTGTTTATTTAAAATAACAGATCAGTTACAGTAAAGCACCTACAATGGAATTGAATGGGGCCCATTCATAAATGTTAAAATACAGTTTCAAAAGTATAGCCACAAGACATACAAATTATATATTTGAACATGATTTTAGTGTGATAAAATCGCTTACTAACCATTTCTGTGTAAAGTTATATTGAATATTGCAACTTTGTTGCCATGCCAATGTAACTTTGTTAAACCGTAAGCGGTTTTATCACACTAAAATCATGTATGATGTTTACATCTTGTGGTTATACTTTTAAAACAACATGTATTTTAATGTTTATGGACTGACCCCTTTCACTTCCATGGTAAGTGCCTTTGTTTTTTAAATAAACGAGAGTCAAAATTATTTTCGGAGGTAATCAACATTATGCTACGAATACTGTCTATTGAGCTTAACTTGTACTGAACTTAGAATATTCCTTTAAACAGACATCAAACATAAACAGCCTTATTTAACATACATTCAGTACACACCAGTAATATAGGAGAAAGTCATAAATGGCATAATGGAAGAGAGACTGCTTAAGAGATGCAGTGCATTACTTGATTAGGTGTTTAACTTTCTCTTTATTGAGGAAATAATGTCAACTAGAACATTTTGTGTGGAGGACACAACATGAGTCTTGGGTGAGTGTGTGCCTAGCACACAGATGGCATTTGTCTCCTTTTAGAGTGAGTCTCAACAGGACCTCTATAAAGCTCTGAATACAGCATTACAAATACACATATGTACATACACACTGGGGTGGCTTAAAACCCTTTGTTCAATGGCAAAATAAACAGACAAATAAATGACAGTTGGAATCAATAAAAAAGATGGAAACTGCAGAATGTAAATATGTGAACGTTTTCACTTTATGTGAAGGTTTTCATTTGAAAAGCGCAAACTCCAGATTAAAAGGAGGGATTTGTGGCTTTTTGTAAAACAATTCACAGTCTGGATTCAGTTTAAGCAAAACTGATCGGGATGAGGTATGTCTTAAAGATCAGTAACTTATCTATTTTTAGCAGCTTTTGATAAGTCAAGATGCAAAATCAATCTTGGCTCACAACCGAAAACACCCCATTGGGTCTGCCCAATGCGGGCAAAGTAGGATTATTCTCTTCCAATGAAATAAAAAATAAAAATAAAAAAAAATGACTGTGTAAACATTTGCAGACAACCATATGATGCAAGCAAGGTTATGTATCAGACTAACAGTTTAAACCAGTCATAAAAACCTGAGAAGAACTAAACTTTAACTGTGGAATTTGAGGTTGAGTTTAAGAGGTATAGGATCAGATGTGACAGGCTCATTAAATCAGGAGCTTTTAAAATTCTATGAATTTTTTTCTTCACCATTTTCATCAGCATCAGGCTAGAACCTAACAGAGAGGTATTGGAATCTCAATGCTAAATAATCATTAGGTTCAACCCAAGATCCCTCTCAAAATAGACACACATGCATATCGACACAAAACCAGCCGAACATAATCTCCATTTTGTCCATACAGAGTCTGTCTGGGTCACTTCCACTTGTACTGTTACACAGGCTTACTGTACCCCCTCCTCTCGTAGGAACTGGAAGACGGAGGAAAAGTCTTTGTTAGCGTAGCCACGGGCACACATGACGCGGTAGATCTGATGCGCCAAAGAGCCAAGAGGTATTGGGGTTCGGGTATTGGTAGCAGTGTTCTGGGCTAAACCAAGATCCTGTGAAAAGACACCATTATTATCCTTTTATTTTCTATGAAATAGGTAGTAACTATATACAATGGCAAGAAAAAGTATGTGAACCCTTTGGAATTACCTGCATTCTTGTGTACATTTGTCTTAAAATCTGGTTTGATCTTCATCTATGTTAGAATAATGAACAAACACAATCTGCTTTAACTAATAACACACAAATAAATGTATTGTACTTGTACATACTGAATACATATTTCAAACATTCAGTGTAGGTGGAAAAAGTATGTGAACCCCTGGGCTAATGACGTCAACAAAAGCAAATTAGAGTCAGAAGTTCACAAACCTGGCATCAAATTAATGAAATGAGATTGGAGGTGTGGGTTAGAGCTACTTATAAAAAGCACTTAAACATTTTGAGTTTGCTATTAACATCTGCTGACGTGGACCATGCCTCACAATAAAAAAAAAGAGAGTTCTCAGAAGACCTACGATCAATAACTGTTGCTTTGCATAAAGCTGGAAAGGGTTACAAAGTTATCTCGAAAATACTTAGATATTCATCTATCCACGGTTAAACAAACTGTCTATAAATGAAGACGATTTAGTACTGTGGCTGCTCTTCCTAGAAGTGGCCGTCCAGCCAAGGTGACGCAAAGGGCACACCGCAGAATGCTCAATGAGGTAAAAAAAAAAAAAAAAAGAACCCAAGAGTGACAGCTAAAGACTTCAGAATCACTGGAACTGGTTAACATCTCTGTTCATGAGTCTACTATATGGAAAGCCATTTAGCAGGCATGGTGTCCATGGAAGGACACCACAAAGGAAGCCGCTGTTTTCCAACAAAAACATTGCTGCAGGCCTGATGTTTGCCAAAATTCACTCCACAACGCTACTGGAAAAATGTCTTGTGTACTGATGAAACTAACCTTGAATTGTTTGGGAAGAACATGCAGCACTACGTATGGCATAAAAAGGGCACCGCATACCAGCATGAAAACATCATCCCAACGGTGAAGAACGGTGGAGGAGGCATCATGATTTGGGCCTGCTTTGCTGCTTCGGGGCCTGGACTGTTTGCCTTCATCATGGAAAAATGAATTCAAGTTTATCGAGATATCCTACAGGATAATGTAAGGGGGGCTGTGCTCCAGGTGAAATTCAGTAGAAGTTGGGTGATGCAGCAGGACAATGACACTAAACATCGAAGTAAATCCACTACAGAATGGCTTGAAAAAAGAAAATCTACCTTTTGGAGTGGCCCTGTCAGAGCCAAGATCTTAACCCAATAGAGATGCTGTGGAATGACCTCAAGAGTACCGTTAACACCAGACATCCTAAGAATATGGCTGAGCTGAAGCAGTTCTGTAAGTTTGTAGGTCTAAGAATGGTCCAAAATTCCTTCCGAATATTGTGCAGGTCTAATCTGCAAGCTACTGGATATGCATGGTTGAGGTTACTACTGCCAAAGGATGATCGAACATTTATTACATTTAAGAGTTCACTTACTTTATCCACAGCACTGTGAATGTCAAATGGGATGTGTTCAATAAAGACAAGAAAGATTATAATTGTTAGCTTAAGCACATTGTGTTTATCTATAGTTGTGACTTTGATGAAGATGAGATTGCATTTTATGACCAATTAATGCAGAAAACCAGCTAATTCCAAAGGGTTCACATACTTTCTTTCCACTGTATACAATGGGGTTCAAAAGTTTGAGTTCACTTAAATGCTTCTATTCAACAGTTTTCTCATTTCCTATCATATCCTATAACTCTTTTCATTACAAATTATTAGCATAACAATTTTACTGAAAAGTTGAATTGCAAAATTTACATGAATTTCATAATTGCTTATGATTTTATGAGAGGGTATTTAACCCTTTTGCTTTAAGTAGTAATTAAGTATGCACCTTTGGTGCTTTGACCCCTAAAGATGTAGGTATTGCAACTGGAGAGCCACATGTGTTGCTTATTTTTAATAACAGTGTATTTTTGTACTCTAGAAGATGGAGATTTTAAGATTAATGTTTTGATGTGAAAAAAAGGTACATTTCTAGTTTCAACAAAACTTGTACTTCAGAAATTTGTTTTGTTGGACAACACTAGCTTCAAACTATGTTACCCACATTTGGCTTCTGACCATTGAAAATGTGTAAAATTTAAAAATGTATGCATGGAACCCAACATCTCTAAGATTTAACCTTGGGCCTTAAAAATAAAAAGATACCAAAAGTAAGCTTGTTCTGAACCAGAATCTAAAAGGATATTTAGATATCTTTAAAACTTTTGGAGTTAGAGGCACTCCAATTTTGGGAAAGCAAAAAAAAAAACCAAAAAAACAAAAAAAACAAAAGCAAAAATCAGAAACGACCTTACGCGTTGTCAGCTTAAGCATAATAAGTGTAAGATCGTGCATGTTCAGAAATCAAAGCACTACTATTTACCATCTCGTAAAGCCAGAACGCCTTAATAAAGAAAAGTCTTTTTTCCCATTTTTTGACTCAGATCACTGGCACATAATGCAACAAGGGGTGCTGAAGCCAATACATTTTAGAAATATACCTACCTATTTCTGTGTAAAAATAAAATAATGATGTTGCCATCTTTCTAAGGTTATTCTTTTATCTGTAATTTTGATCCAAAATCATAGGCAAAAAAAGTCATTTTGAACCCCCTCTACAAAATAATGAATTATTCTGTGTATATTTTGTTCCATGGCATTTAATATTTTGGCTATGATCCTAGTTTCTCTATTTCTTTCATAAGTTAAAAAAATTGTGAGCACAGGACCACTGGTTGAGTTGACACAGAATGCCTCTTTTGCTTACTTTAGCCATTAGTGTAGTGCCAAAGCCTCCCTGGTAGTTGTTTGCAGACGGCACGCCTTCCATGACACCTGGGACGGGGTTATATGCGTCACTGGACCAGCATCGCCCTGAGCTCATGTTCAGAATCGTCGCTAGAAGATTCGGATCCAAACCCAATCTGAATAAAGAGAGAGAAAGAGAGAGAGAGAGAGAGAGAGAGAGAGAGAGAGATCAAAGGGCAGAGGTCAGACAGGCTGCTGACCTTAAGGCTCAGGATCAACTCATCCCTTAGTGGAAAGTGGGCTTGGATAATACAGTATTGATATTTAACAGGAGCCACAGTTCATCATTTTCTTCTCTCTTGCATGTTGTCCCACACACACACACACACACACACACACACACACACAAATGCAGGGGTAATAAAACTGACACAAGCAGCTGTCTTATTAACTCGCCCCACCAATCTGTCCCCCCGTAAGAGTAACGGGTGATTTTCAGCACTGCATTTAAAGTAGATTGGACTGAAATGGGTTTCACAGCTTCAACTCCATAACAGTCTTCGTGCATCCAAATAACACTGTATGACAAAGAACAGCAGCAGAAAACTGATAAGCAAAAAAAAAAATAAACTAGGTTTTTACATTTTCTGAAGAAAACGTGACTGGTGCTTGCCCATGCAAAACTCAGCACCTCAATGCAAGGGTGATGGATGGTTTTCCAGGGCTTTGTTACGTGGTTGCCAAGGTGTTCTGACTGTTTTTTTTTTACCCCATGCTTTGTGGTTGCTTACTGTCCGAATTAGGCCAAAAGAGCCCAATGTCCTCCAGGTACCTATTTTTTCATCTACCAGTAGAAAATTCTATGTCTGATCACTAGAAAAATTAATAGCACACCATTCCTCAACAAGCCATCCGATTTGAGGTATCATTCATGTCCGTAACACAAATGGTGCAATACGAGGTACATGCTGAATATATTTAGGGTTAGGAGATTGTACGAATTGCTAACCCCAAGTACAGTATGAGCAATAGTAACTGACACTTGCCTTGGCAAACACCACTAATAAAGAACAACAACAGAAATTTACAGACAGCAGACTGTTTACTGAAACAAAAAAATGGGGAGGCAGCTGACAAAAAAAAAAAAAGAAAATAAAAAGCCAATTTGAAAGAAAAGAATGACAAAGAGAAGAAGAGGTAAATCTAGGGATGATGTGTAACTGGGCAAAGAGCTGCCGTCTCTTGTTTTTACAAGAACATAAATAACCACATCAAGCATGACTTGACACAGGCTGGAGTGGTAGTGGTAGTAAGACTGTAAAGTGCGCTTTTTTAGCTTTTTTATGTCTATTAAACTATGATGAGTGTTTAAGAGCAGTTATACAGTAACTCCACCTGTCTCTCATTCAGGACCGCGCCTTCATATACACACACAAACGCACAAAAACTTTTATAAGTCTATGCAATAATTAAGAGACAAGGACACACAGCTGTAAAAAGTCTGTTTCTTTCCCCTTTCTATTATTCCATCCATCCCACACTGTCTGTTTTTACAGACTGTTTTGGAAATTCTAATCTCAATTATGTGTGTGTGTGTGTGTGTGTGTTTGAGAGCAAGCGGTTGCGCTACCCTGTCATTTGACAGTTGTTTTTTGGGGGATTTTAATGTCTGTAAACAGCCCACTGACTGACCCCATATCAATCTCCCTTTCTGCTCCTCTCTCTCTCACTTTCCCTCTTTATGTCTGTGTCTCTCTGTCTCTTGGGGACAACCGGTGACATATGTTCAACATCGTCCCCCACCCTTCCCCCAGCTCTCTCACTCACACACACACACACACACACACACACACACACACACACACACACACACACACACACACACACACACACACACACACACACACACACACACACACACACACACACACACACGTTCTGGGTCAGTGACTGAAAAGGTTACTGCCTCAAATGCAACCTGGCTTCTCTGCTACAACACAAATCACTCTCTCAGCACAAGAAATCAGAAAGAGAGAGCATGTGTGTGAAGGGGAGGTACCTTCCTGGTTAAAATGCTAAACACCACTTTGTATAACACACAAGCTCTGCTCCTATGGACATTATCCAAATAATTTGCACATTTAATTAACAAGAAAGAAACGTAGTGCTTTCAAAGGATACTCATGAAAATCTGGCAGTGTTAAGTGTGCACAGGTTAATACAACGACAGTGAGTGAAATCGAAACAGATGTGCGAGTCTATTTAAACGGGATGAGTAAATTACAGTAAAAGAAAAAGGAGAGGAAATAACCTAGCGGCGTTTGATGTTTGATCACTGCATAAGAAGGGGGCTGTTTTTTAAAGACTTCTCTTTATAAACTATGCTTCTTGTTCTCATTTCATCTTCATCAAATCCTGGTGCTCCCAGGATTAAGCTGTAAATACATACTCTTGTAAGCAAACACAGAGCCCCATTTTATTAATGAATTTAAGAGGCAACAAACTAGTTTATTACCAAATGTCTATTATATTTTTAAACATCTGTACACAGGCTGTGTGCTTGTGCACTTGTATGGTGGATGAACTGGAAATTTCAAAGCCTTTTCAATCTTTATTCTGCATGTATGTGGGAAGAAACACAGGCATCATTAAAAAACAGGGCTTATTCGCGCTTGCAGCTACTGTTTTTAAAGTGTAGACAGCAGCATATGCATGCATAAGTGATGACAGATGGGGGGGGGTCACTTGACTGTCTTTTTGGAGACACTTCTTTTCCATGCAAAACATCACAATTGGCCAGAGATACCCAGAAATGAAATTAGAAATAAAAAGAGAGTGCTTAAATAAAAAAAGGAAGGGAGTGATGAACAAGGAGAAAACAGGAAGAACAAAAGATGCAACATGAAGGGTGAATAAATACCAATAATCCTCCTTAGTGAGAGATTAATTATGCTTCCAGAGTGCACCCTTCCTTTCTGATGGAAGGAGAAAATGATAATATCTTCCAATAAGCCAAACGCACATGCTCTTTACATTCCCTACATGAGGTTTACTGCGACGGGCTGCAGTGCAGCATGGGAGATTTATGACAGCCTAGAATCCAAGGCATCTAAATGAGTCTGGATATGTCTATACGAGTGTGCACGTGCCTTCACACTCCTGGTATTCCAAAGAGGAGGCATGACATCACTTGGTGCGTGCTACAATTCTAAGGCTTCACTCTAATAATCAAGTAAATATAAACATATATGAGATACTGTAAGTATCAGTAGAGACTCAGAGAAGAAATCTTTTAAGGACAGATTAGTTAATCTTTTTTTCCATTCAATAAAAGTGAATGGGAACTGAGGCTGCAAGTCCCTAAAATTCTGCCCCACATCTTTTGTGTTTAATGGAAGAAAATCACACGAGTTTGGAATGACATGAGGATGAGTAAGTAACTGAATTTTCATTTCAGGTGAAATTTTCTTTAAAGATGCAGTGTGTAACAATTTTCATGTAATATTCACCTTTTTTTCGCCAATGTGTGAACAGCTTGTAACACAACTTAAAAAAATGAGCCCTTCCCGGACTTCCTAGTTTGCCTATTAAAGCCTGTAGACTGATTTTCATGCAAAGGGAGCGGGTCGGTTTTGCCGGGAAAATCCATAGGATGTGACGTTTATGCGCACTCCCGAGAGCCTTGCCTCAGTGCTTCTCTTCGGCTATTCAACAGCAACAACAAACTGCAACACAAGGTAACGTTATCTTAGAGATGGAATCCAGCAAACGGCCGGCTCCCAGCACAACACTGACTGACTGCCAAAAAAAAAAAAACAACATTTATCTACTGAATCCAATCTGGCTAAGCGGGAACGTGATCGTGGTCAAGCGAAAACTATAGTAAACATCTGCAGGGCATTTGATTCCTGAAGGGACCTTTATTCGGTTTTGGGGATTAAAACCGACCCTGAATTGCCATTCATCTTATTGGACAGGTAAGCTTACATTACTGAAAAGCATGTGAAATATAGTGCCATAAGGATTGATCTGTGTAATTTTTGCCTGCTAACACTGATGAATTGCAAGCTACCTTGCTTCATAACTTTCAAATAATTTCAACGATCTTCTCTTTATACTAAAAGTCAGGTATACAGGATACATTTAAGCAAATACACTGGTTTCTTGATCGTAATACAACATATGACATACAAAACATACAATAGTGCAACATAACAGTGCAGTAAACTGTCTGGTATAGTTCTGAAGTGTGTAGCTGTATGTGTGTATCAGTATGTTCTGTTAGCTGATAAGTAATTTTAGTTTAGTCTCAAAGTTTGTAGTAGAACAGTCATAACTGTGTAATTTTAATTATGCTACCTCATCTGTCAGCATGACGCTGGTGAATCACGTCCCTATGGAGTGTGTGCACGAGCGCGAGCGCGAGCACAAGCAACAGGTAGCTGGCAGCAGTTCACTTAACGGCCACAGGTGTCATAAATAACAAAGGTTTCTGAATCTTACATACTGCACCTCTAAAGAAAAGCCATTGCCTAGAGTAGGGTTTTCCAAAAAAGGGTTCATGAACCCCTAGGAGTTTGTGATGGAACTGCAGGGTGCTTGTGAGAATGCGATAGAAGTGCCAATGGTGAATTAAATTAAACCAAAATGTATAATAATTAAAAAAAAATGTAAAAAATTTGTATAGTAATTCATTTAGGTCATTAGGGTTCACTTGACCAAGACGTTTGGGAACCCTTAGTCTCACACATTGAGTTTCAATCTGGTGTGACTCGAACACCCATTTCGCTTACTGTCATTTATGTCCTCTCTCCATTATTGTATCAATAACAAGAGGCAAAAAGGCTAACTACAAAATGGAAAAACATCCTTATGGTTATAGTCATGTCAATATTTTGGCCAAATAACAAAGTGCTCGTCTTACAAAAATTTTGGGTAAAAAAATCCAATAAAATGTAGCATAACTTTCAGGAATGTAGTTTGTGAAAATAACACACCCACACACACTTGTTTTTATATCATTATGGGGACTCTCCATAGACTTTCATGCATTTTATGGATTTTATACAGATCTAACGATAATTTCTATCCCCTAACCCTAAACCTCACAAAAACCTTTTTGCATTTTTACATTTAAAAAAAACAAACATAATTTAGTATGTATAATAAGCAATTTCTCTCGTGGGGACCGCTGGCTGGGCCCCACAATGTAGGTGATCTCAGGTTTTACTATCCTTGTGGGGACATTTGGTCCCCACAATGTAGTATAAACATGTACACACACACACACATATCTTCACCTAATTCCGAGGTTCATGGTCTCTGCTGTACCAATCATGCCAATCGCTAACAGCATGTTGTTGCAGATTTTCGCTGCCTGAAAGAGAAAGTGACAAAACATCCATTCAGCCAAAACAGAAGTTTAAATTCTTTGAAGAAACATTTGGTTATTTATCAACATCAATAAACACATAGACAACAGAATTAATACATACATTTTCCATCCTGGTCTCATGAAATGTGAGTGAAATGGTGTCGTAATCAGACATTAAAGACAAAGTTTTAAAGGTGAATATTAGATGAAGGTTTTAATGAGTAAAATGTACCTCCCTAACCTAAAACTTTAACCTAACCAATAGTGATCTAAAATGAAATGAGAGGTCCAAAAACAAAATGAGAAAACCAAATTTTCTAAAGCAACCATGTCATCTCATGTCGCTTCTATGACACTCTCGTCTCACATGTCAGCTTGCTTGCTTGACTGGTCTCGAACCGCAGCACTTCCGAGTCCAAAGTCCAACACTCTATGAGGTGAGCTACTGCGGAAGCTAATCACATTGGATTAAGTGTGTAAATGCAGGTAACTCTAATACAATCATTAAAATTGATAATTTTTCAAATGATGCATTATAGTAAAAGTGTTTCGATATCATAACTTGGCAGTGTGTGAGAAATAGAATGAAAAATAAGTGTTTATAAAGTCATAATAAGCCGTTGTAGTCGTGATATGTGTGACAGTGAATAAAGCACAGTTATTATAGCACCTCTAGTGTTAATTTCACCAGGAAACTGTGGCTAAATGTGGAATGCAGCAGGTAAAAGTCAGTTTGCAAAAATGCAGTTATAGTAATGCTCATTCTATGAGACTAAGTTGACATTTTATACAGTCTGTTTAACTGTCTTTAGGGACTCTAAAAATACAGCACACTGGCTACAATAAATGTGTATAGTCGGTGTTACCATTGTTTTTTGGACATGGTTTGGACAATTACAATATCATGTGTTTTGTACATCCTTTGAAGTACCATGTAAAACCTTGGTTTATGAATATGGTAATCATTCATTACCATGGTATACAGTACGTATATCAAAGTAACATAGATCAGTGTTTCTCAAACTTCTTTGAACCAAGGACCCCTTTCATAACCCCAAATTCTTTGCAGACCCTGCCCCACCACCACCATCACAACAAATATGATATTATTTACTAGAAGTATAAATATGATCTCAGTGAGTTCCAATAAGTTTAAATACATACGATATTAAGCTTGCAGTATGGCCGGGCACTGCTGTTCTTTCGAGTCTGGCACAAAACTTTGCAAACTGTTTCAATTACATTTACATCCAGCGATTGTACAGCTATTTAAAAGTGGGACATACAACAATAAAACTATTCATATCAAAGACAGCACAAACAAACACCATAAAATGAAGTTAGGGAGACAGTCCGTTGCTCAGCTGAGGTTTTAGTGCCATTCACAGGACGAAACATCACGAGAACACTACAAAGCACAAACAGTAGCTTACTGATCTTTTCATAAATTATTATAATTTCCCCCTATAGTCAAAGCATGAGTTTACACATACACCGACCAGCCACAACATTAAAACCACCTGCCTAATATTGTGTAAGTCCCCCCCGTGCCGCCAAATCAGCGCCAACCCGCATCACAGAATAGCATTCTGAGATGATATTCTTCTCACCACAATTGTACAGAATGGTTATCTGAGTTACCAAAGACTTTGTTAGTCCAAACCAGTCTGGCCATTCTCTGTTGACCTCTCTCATCAACAAGGCATTTCCATCCACAGAACTGCCCCTCACTGTAAGATTTTTGTTTTTGGCACCATTCGGAGTAAATTCTAGAGACTGTTGTGTGTGAAAATCCCAGGAGATCAGCAGTTACAGAAATACTCAAACCAGCCCATCAGGCACCAACAATCATCCATGCGATTATAAAATCAGCCAATCATGTGGCAGCAATGCAGTGCATACAATCATGCAGATACGGATCAAGAGCTTCACCTAATGTTCACATCAACCATCAGAATGGGGAAAAAAATTGGATCTCAGTGATTTGGACCATGGAGAATTTCTGTAACTGCTGATCTCCTGGGATTTTCACACACAGCAGTCTCTAGAATTTACTCAGAATGGTGCCAAAAACAAAAAAAATCCAGTGAGGGGCAGTTCTGTGGATGGAAATGCCTCGTTGATGAGAGGTCAACAGAGAATGGCCAGACTGGTTCGAACTGACAAAGTCTATGGTTTTAATGTTAAGGCTGAGCCGTGTAAATAAAGTACCATATTCTTCTGAAGGAAAACAGTTGAGGATTGATTAATTTGTTTTTATTTGTTACTATAATTTCACATTATTGTTGATAAAATAACAGTAATATTAAAAGAACACAATTTAATCATAATTTAATGTTTCAAATTATGTCATTGTTAACTGTCACTTCTTGCTTTTCTGAAAATAAAAAGGAAGAAAGGGAGAATAAAATGTTTTCATAAGTAGGCTAGTCCTACATCTCTCTTCCGTTCGGCAGCAGGACGCGATTTATATTCACATAAATGACAGTTATACTGAAGTGGAAATTATATATACCGTATAAATACAATTAAATAAACTTAAACTGACCACTATTAGACAGATGGTGGTAAAAATAAGGGACTCTGTCTGAGGAAATATGATCATGTTTGACGTGCAGCTGGATTGTCAGCAGTCATATCTTATATGACAGTAGCATACTTTATCTAGCGAGATTAAGCAAAATAATTATAAGTATATACATTCAGAAATGGGGACCTTGCTAATCCAGTGCTAGTCATTTGTGGCTTGTGAATATTCACACTCATTGTGGTTGATATAACTTGAAATACACATTGTTAAACCCCTTCTCTTTTTTACTGGAAGCAACAGCTCGTGTCTCAATGTTTGATGGATACTGTCCAATGTCATCCGCAAAAACTCCTGTAAATAACGTGTGTAAAGAGTAATCCCTTTTACCATGGGCATAAGCGAATTTCCACACACTTAAATTTGTGGTCCAGAATCTACAACTTTTTAAAATATGTTGTTTGAATATGTTATTGAAAACTTCTGTTATGTTGTATTTTTATACTAGTCAATAGCATTATATCGAGTAGATTTTTTTATTATTGCTTTTTATTACTTATTTGCTTACAACATTGCAACACAATGTTCACAATTCAGGGATTTCCCAAGGACCCCATGGATATTCGAAAAGGACCCTAATTTGAGAAACGCTGCCATAGATGATACCATCAAAGTCCCATAGTACTGCCACAGTACTTTTGTGGGTAGTGTTAGTGTGTGAGCTTGCTTGCATCTGGCACACTACATAAGGTAACAGTTGAGAGGACATTCATGTTTGCCTGCATATACCTGTCCAGTTCCCACATGGCCACAGTACACTACGTTTGCTCCCATACAGGTGAGCAACTCTTTGGCAGCATTAAACTCTTCTTCCACTCCGCCTACCATGAAGGTGAGTTTAGCCAGACTTGCTGCACCAACACCTGAGAAAGAAACACAGTGTCATGCTTTTAAAAACCATTTCAAACTGTGCTCAGAATCATTCATTGTCAACTTTTACTGTAACACAATGTTTATAGTTTGTCTTGGCACCAAGGTACAATAATGGTATCAGATGGTAAAGCCATGCCACTTTAGTATAACAAGAGACTGAATGATTACATACTCATTTACCACAGTGTTAGCATGTTACTCCAAGATATATTTTTGTTCATGTGGGTTGTGGTCCCAGTGAAAAGGATATTTCCTATAACTTAAGGTGACATAATTTAACTTTCCAAAATATAAATGTACATAAAATACATACAATCCACTGGAATAATATATTATGATGTGACTATCATCATCTCCTTCAAGCAATTATTGTAGAGCTGAGAAGTATCATACAGAATCAAACATAATGCTGCCAATTTAAGTTAAGCAGGTCAGGATTTAGTTAACTGTGTGTGTGTGTGTGTGTGTGTGTGTGTGTTGAGGGAGAGGAGGGTATTAATAAGCTGTCTGGCACCAGTGGGACAGCATTTGAGTGTTTGCCTTTAAAAGCCGATTGTCCAAATCATCCTTCACAACTCTCTGGAGGACAAGAGTCCATTGTCCTCCTCCCTACAAACAGATACACTTGCGTACGACAGCTGTGCCTGAAGCGTCACGCCTCCCCCTAAGTGAACACGCCCCCTGGGGTATGAGTGACAGCTCTAAGGGGTAATTAACTTTACACTTTATCATGTTCAATTAAGCGCCACGCCTTAAAGGACCAAGCATGGCCAATCATGTTAAAGCGTGCCATGTTCTACATGGGAGGGGTCTTTTTTAAGGCTGCTGACATAGATGTGTGTGTCTGGGGATTTGCCCGATTAGAATGCAATTAAAGCAGTAAAATTGGGCATTTTTTAACATTAAAATCTCATCTGCTGCACTAAAACCCCTTAACGCCCATGTGAATACACACACATAAAAACTCGCATCCCACTTTATATCACCCACTTACAACTAGATACAATACATTCTGGGAAAAAAGCATCCAGTTTTTTGAGGTGAGTGGTCTGTTTGTGCATATGTCAACACTAATGAATAGGCTGTTTATACAGAGAAGCTAATAATGCCGAAGTTAATTATTAAAGACTAAGAAAAAAATAGCTGATTCTAGACAGAGAGAAAGAAAGAGAGGGAGAGAAAGGAAAAGGAAAGACTTAATGACTTCCCTTTTGGTCTGTATTGATTTTTGTCGTACTTATCTGTCATCAATAATTCTCTCATTAGATCAGCGTCTGTCATTTCCTTTATACTACGTACAGTCTCCAAGAGTAAATGTGTGCATGCTTATATGCCTTGTTTATATAAATATAACATGGTGTACATGGTGTAGTGGGCTAAAGCACAAAACTTGTAATCAGAAGATTGCTGGTTCAATCACCACAGCCACCACCACTGTGTCCTTGAGCAAGGCACTTAACTCCAGGTTGCTCCAGGGGGATTGTCGCTGTAATAAGTGCACTGTAAGTCGCTTTGGATAAAAGCATCTGCCAAATGCATAAATGTAAATGTAAATATAAATATAAATAGGAATCAGTATACATTTTACAAATAACATTTTTAAAATTTGTTTTGTTTGGACATTATTGTAATAAAACTGGTTCATCACACATAATGAAGTTTTATAACATTAATTTCAAAACGGTATATTTCGAAACTGCATTTCAAAGCGCTACATACGGTCACAAAGTGTTAAATGTATGCTTCCATGCCTAGTTTATAATAGAAATCAGTGAACATTTCACAAATCGTTTTTTTTTTTTGTTTGTTTCGTTTGGACACTATTGTAACACGTATAATGAAGTCAAAATTAATTAGCATATTTCAAAACAGCATTTCAAAATTCTGCATACTGTGGCTAAGTGCAAATGTGCGAGTGCTTATATGCCAAGTTTATATATATATATATATATATAAATAGAAATCAGTATACATCTTGCAAAAAAATCTTTTTTAACATTTGTTTTGTTTGGACATTGTAATAAAACTGGTTTATCACACATAATAAAGTCTGTATAACGTTAATAAGCATACTTCAAAACTGCATTTCAAAACAATACATACTGTCACAAAGTGTAAATGTGTGAGTGCTTATATGCCTAGTTTATATATAAATAGGAATCAGTATACATTTTAGTTTTATTTTGGACATTATAGCAAAACAACTACTTTACTATTCATAGAGAAACTTTTTAACATTAATTAGGATATAATTTAACTGCTAATAATGCATGTAAAGTTAAAACAATAATGAACACACAGACAAAGGCTATTTTAAACTCAAATCAATATTGCATGTACATTTATTTATTTAATTGAAAAGTAGATGTATTAAGTGGGATATTTATGTAGAAATGATAATATTCCAGTCTCTTGTATAGCTCTTATTCAAACACAGGGACATGACAGGATTTACAGAATGTACGTAATGCATCTTAGCAAAAAAAAAAACAAAAAACAAACCAGCCCTGAGATTATTATCTATTATAATCTATAAGATTAAAGAAATCAAAATCTACATGTGATGCGAGTGCTGAGGGAGACATAGACAATTGTTTGTGCTGTCATGTACCACAAACTCACTTTCCAGGATCTTAAATGTTCTCAAAGCCCCTATTTAAAACACTGAGACATTTAATTCGCGGCACAGTTACAGTAAACTAAATTTGTGGATACAAACTTTAAAACACTCTTTTCCATGCAGGCAAAATAAGTCTGTTTGAAGGAGCTTAAACAACCTCATCGAGTTGTACATCTCTGATCCTTTATTATGTGTAAATTAAAACCCCATGCCACCTCTCGTCTTCTTTCTACAAGCCTCTGTTTCTGCTGAAGGTAATAAAGACTCCAAATGATGAAATCAGTGCTTTTTCAGCCCACCCCAACAAACACACACATCCTTTTTGCAATCTATCAGTTAGCCTCTTGAGCTGATCAATAACTTTTTCTTTTTGACTGTAAAAAGACCAGCATTGATTGGGAACAGACAATAGGGATTCAAAAGCGATAGTCTCTCTAAATGACTGCACTGGCAGGCCATTAAAGATATCTCTCTAGAGAACATTCTAGGAACCTTTCTTATTGAGTTTCCAATACTAGAAACACCGCTGTAAAAACATTAGGCAAACTTCAATAAAATAACATTTTTAAAGACGTCATATCAGAGGATGTCAATGATTCATTAATTTTACGATCAAAGCGGTATTGGATAATCAGGCCAATAAATGCACACAGTCCTCATCATGCCTAAACTGCTTGAACTAAGCCAAGGCAGTCAAACCAAATTTTGATTAGCCAATTTAGTCTTTCTCATGCAGCACAGAATGCTAAAGCAACATTTTTTTTATTTATTTTTTTACTTTGGCTTTTAATGCAGTGGGAACGTAAACAAAAAATATTTACTAGCTTCATGTGGTTAAACCTTATAATTACGACCAAGAGAAGGTATTTTCTCAAACAAATTAAAAACACCAAAACGAACATAATATTTTTGGTCTGGATATAAAAAAATAAAAAAATAAAAACACATGAGAAAAATCACAGATTAAAAAAAAAACATTCAACAGTTCATACACCAGCAGGACTAATGTGGCATACTATTGACAAGTTCACCAAGGAAAAAAAAAAAAAAAGTTTACGAGCCACCACAAACACACAAATGCAACCCTTTGCACGGTCACATTAGAGTCTTACATAAACAGGGGAGCTGTGTGCTATTGGATTATCTCACAATCTTCATCATTCTGATAAACAGGACTTTAATCACTGCGATCGTCACGCGACCGTGCTGTTTCTTTGAGTGTGGACAACAAGTGAAGAATGATCTGGAATCAATGAACTTCCAGGGCAGGATCATCAGTATATTGGCTCATAAGGATGCTGATTAGTGGCCCTTCACACTTGTTCCTTTAATAAGTACCGTCATCAGCATTTTAAAAATATCCATAAATAGAGGACTTAAAAGATGCTTAAAAGAATGACAATTATCTTCTGGGTGATAAGTACACACTTTTATACATACATACACATCAGACAGTAACTGTTTAAGGGGGACAAGGGGTTTGGCTTTGGTTTTTGAGAGACAGTTCCTCAACAGGGGGCATAAGTGCATACCAGATGACACAGGAAAATGATGGACAGCTTTTCATTCACTTCCTCTTACTGCAGCAACCATTTACATGTCATGTTGCTGCTTCTAAGACTACACAGATATTACAGGGATAGTTCAAGCAAAATTTAAAATTCTGTCATCATTTACTCATCCTCATGTTGTTTCAAACTCATAAAACTTTCTTTCTAGCATGGATATTAAACAAGATATTAGGCAAAATGTTAGCCTCAGTCACTACTCACTTCCATTTTATGGATAAAATGCAATGAAAGGGAATGGTGTCTGAGGCTTACATTCTGCATATTTCCTTTTGTTTTCCATGGAGGAGAGTCAAACGGGTTCGGAAAAATTTTTGGTCAAACTATCCATTTAAAACAAAGTCTTAGAATATTTCCTCACTCAATGATTTCAGATCAATCAAACTCAACAATATAAACAAACAAGCACACACATCAACACATGCACACACTGCTATATAAGAGGCCCAGTTAGACAGCTGCTATGGGTCTGTTTCCATCTGGAGTTCAGGACAGACACCGACTACCCCCTTCACACACACATCTCCCAGTCCCTGGCCTTCCCAGCGAGGATCTTGTTATGCTAATTCCTCTGTCACTCACCTATCTGTCAGCCTGCTTCGTCCTCCCCCTGCTGCTCCGGCCAACAGAGGGCAGATATATTAATGAGGTGCCAGAAAACAGCACAGGGAAAGCTGATCTACATTAGGATATATCTGGAGTCCCACCTCTCTGGTCAACCCAAAATCCAAATTACCTATTGTGTGGGGCATCTGCTGTCTGTTCACAATTATTAGTGAGTAAAATGTGAACAGCTTAACTAAAACTGCAGCAATGAAACGTGAACACTGAGATTTACAGATTCGCACATAAAAAAAAAAAAAAGAATGGACCACAACTCTGCCGTATGTTCAGTATGTTAGAACAGGTTAAAAAGTTGCATTAAAAACAATACAAATAATGACTTTATAACAAAACATTTGGGCATTTGAAGAGAATACAAGATAGTACAGATGGTGCAAAGAAAATATTGAACAGTTCATTAAAAAAATGCTTTTGCTACACTGTAAACATTAATAGTTATCTTAAATTGTAAAAAATAAAAAAAATTGTTAATTTAAGCTTAAGTTTTTACAATTCTAACTAGTTTTAATAAAAGTTACTGTTACTCTCTAAATCCTAAAGTTGTCCTTAATAAAAAGATTTGCAAGTGTTTGTAATTAAACAACACTTGAAATATCACATTTTGGAATCATAACTCAAATATGTGTGTTCTTTAAACTTTGGCTTTGAGTTCTAACTCAAAATAATTAAGTACAAAATTGTGGCTGTGTGGAATACCCATAAGCCCTTGAATAAATGATGTTTGGTCAAAACAAGGGAACTTATGTAGAAAAATAATAACTTATTTAAAAACTTATAGTTTAATTCTTATGACTATTGTTGTTTTGTTGTAGTTGGTTTATAGTTGTGATTTGTGTGAAGTCACAGTTAGGGTGATTAGTGTTACCTAATGTGCCATATGGCTAACCAAGATTCTAGTCATAATTTCCCTTATACTGTATAAGATGTGCTATAACTAAATGTAAATATTAAATAAAATAAGATACTTTAATCACAGATTAGTTAAGTGTACTAGTAACTAGTTAACGTTACTTAAGTTCAGTTAACTTGAGCCAAATAAGTACGTTTACTTAGAAAACGCATACAAACTAATTCACTAAGGTGACATAAGGTGACCAATTCAATGTCTCTGCTGCCCTTAATAATTAAAATGCATTTTTAGTGTTTCAGATGCCATACAATTTATATTATGTAATATTAACATAATATCAATTTGTAAATTTTTCAAGGTAATGTGACAAAAGACATTTAAACTACTGTGTTCCTGCGGTAAACTGGAAGAGCAGACTGCTAACTACACCAATGTCATGGGTTCAATTCCCAGGGAACACACATATACTGATGAAATGTATACTTTGAATGCACTGGAAGGTACCTAAAGAGATAATTGCTCCTAAATGGATAAAAGTGTCTGCCAAAGGAATAAATGCAAATACCACCATAAAAGCACATGGAGAGCTGAGAAATTGGATTGAAAATGAAGGACACATTCATGATTTATATTTAACTGTCAAATCTGGCCTGATTGGCATTTATTTAAAGGATATTCCAGGTTCAATACTACTTAAGCTCAATCAACAGCATTTTTGCTGTAATGTCGATTACCACAAGAAATATTTCACCACTCGTTTAAAAAAAAAAAATAAAGTGTTTGTTACATTCAAAGTAACATTTCTTTATCATTTCTAATGCAGCTTTAAAGGACCATCTGAAAGCTGCAGATTGTCATCCTTTATTAGTGATGGTCTACATACGGTGAAGGCTGTCCCATTGAGACTGCTCTCATGCATGCAGTCACACATGCAATGTTATATCAGTGAGAGAGTAGAAAAGAGGATCATGTAACACATTCTGGAAAGGCCTAAATGAGTCGAATAAAAGATAAAATATTATACAACAGTGGTTCGGGTCCTCCAATCTGATTGGGCAAACCGTGTTTCAAGAGAGTTGATACTGGAGTCAAAACAGAAAACATGAAAGTCAGCCAATATTAATTTCTAGTACATAGAAAAGTTGTGTAAAAGCAATATCACACTCACGATGGCATAGTTGTACTGTTGTCAGCACGGCTGTGATTAAGCCATAGGCATGAGGCCACAGGTACAATGCAGATATATAGGACAACAGCACTCTTGCTTGTGTTATATTGCTTATAGGGATAGTTCACCCAAAAATGGTTCAATATTTAAGTCATTTTTTTTTTCCATAAATTTCCACATTCATTTTCAAAATGTGAAAGAATGTGAAAGTGGAGATTTATGGTTTCTCACCTACACTTCACATATAGCTTCTGAAGATAAAGATTTAACCACTGGAGTCTTATGGATTACATTGATGCTGCCTTTGTGATTTTTGGAGCGTCAAAGGTCTGGTCACCATTCACTTCCATTGTAAGGACTAATAGAACTGATATATTCTTCTAAAAATTCTTCGTTTGTGTTCTGAAGAAGAAAGTCCTACACATCTGGGATGCCATGAGGGTGAGTAAATGATGAGAGAATTTTAATTTTTAGGTGAATTTTCCCTTTAAATAAATTAGATAAAACCAAGGGGAGTTTAACGGTTGAATGTGAATATGGCAGCTGACTACATTATACAAATATACATCATGAGTTACATATGTTAGCAAGTACCATCCTTGACTTGAGGTTAAGACACCGTCAGAGCAATGTACCAACACGACCCTACAAAATACAAATCAAACCGAATCCCACCACACACAAAACTGTGACCCAAACACTCTCTCGCAAAGAGAGCCGGAGTTTTCCCACCGTAAGGTTTAGAAAGAGAGTGAGCAACAGTGTGGCCGCAATCTCAGCAAAAACCGAGGAATGTGGGTAATTACTGTTAACTAGCCAAGCACTTGTTAGACACGGCAATGGCCGCACACCCCACGTTTCAGAGCATGTGACGTTAGCTGGGGGTTTGTTGTGGGTCCAATTCTACAACAGCAGACGGTGAGGTTTGTGCCTTTGAGTTTATTACAAATCTACGCAAAAGAGGACAAAAAGCGAGAAATGAGAGAGAGAGACACAGTGTTCATTCGTCATTTTACGAGTGTATTATTTAAGAAACACAATCTGATGTGCCAAACCTTAGTGACGCACACAAAGCCAAGAGGATAAAATTATATCAAAAGAAAATCAGCTTTAAAAAATATTACATGATCTCACACATGCATGCAAATTCTGCCTTCCACAACAGAGACCACATATGCGCAGGCAAAGGATGGGATATCATTGGGAATGGACTGTCACACACAATGGCGTCACATTGGCTGGAGTGCCACCTTCTGGACAGCTGAAGTGTCAGTCTGTTTACATGAGCACTAGTGCTGCTGTGTTTTGTGGTCTGGTCTGATAAATGTTCCCTATATGGAGCTGATAAAATTTAAAAGTGACTGTTGAGGCTATTGAAGAGTTTACCTCTGTATGATTTGTTCTCGCACAGAAGAACGCACACTATTGATATATTAAGTCTTAAGGGATTGTCCACCCATTTACCCTCATGTTGTTCCAAACCCATATGACTTTTCTCTCTTCCGTGGAACACAAAAGGAGATGTTAGGCAGAATGTTATGGACTGACTGCCTCAGTCACCATCCATGTTTTATGTGATGACAGATGAATGAATTTGAATTTTGGGGTGAACTATCCCTTTTAGGTTAATCTTTTCTCTCTGGCCTTTGAGTCCACAGACAAGCAGTCATTGTAATTTGTTTGTGTACCAAGTTTGGATTTGATGGGTGGGTACAGAGTGTTTTATTCAATTTTTATATTGTGTTTTTGATCTGATATTACTTTTAAGGTGCTCTAGAAATACACTTGACTTGGCTAGATTTGAGTTAGGTCCGATGTGTCAATGGGTAAGCTACTGTATATCACCCCCTTAATCAACAAACTGTACATGATATCTCTTGACCATATATTTAGAAAGGGCCCATCATGTACAGCTGCCTGCAATTAAGTGATGTACATAAGAAAAGAGAAATTAGTAAATTTTGTTTCTCATTTATGTTTTTATTTAAAATATAAATCATTCACCTTTTCCCAAATGATTCAACTTACCCCTTGACATGACACAGTTTACCCCTCATGTGGGGTAAGTTGTGTCACTTGGCCACTACTTTTAGAGAAGTCATACTGCTATGGCCCTATGTTCAAGGCGCTTCTTATTTAAATTGATAGCAGGCATTTCGAAATATAATTAGGCACATTAGTTTAGCCTCTCTCGTTTCTTCTTGCCGAAGACAGCTTATGTAAAAAGTGGTACATCTGACCCCTCTCTACCCTATATTTTTTTATTTTCTTGGTGACACTCAAATGTGCATAAAATGTTGTTTTATCACAAATCTCATACTCCTTTATTTGGCTTCCACTAGGGCTGCGCCCTAATTGTTGACCAAAAGTTAGTCGATGAGAAGAGTCGGTTGGTCGCAGAAAAAAAAAACTCCACAGGAAGTGGGGTAGTCACGCAGTCAGTGACGGACAAACATGATCGTTTACACGGCTGGTCCATGCGGTAATTAATTATGTCGGGCAGGAAATCCAAAGTGTGGGATCATTTCGAGAGGGTATAGGGTGACCCCAAGGTGACATGCAAACTCTGCATCATTCATTGACCTGAAACATGGCTTATCATTTGAAACATGCAAGTAGACTAACGTTGGCCACTTAGCATGGCCACTCATTCTAACATTAGATAACCTAGATAAATATGCGCTATAAGGCTTATCCAAGTGTTCGTGGGGAGTGGGGAAGCTAAATTAGTACCTCGCTCACTGCATGTTTAACTTAATGTGCATTTCTCTCTATAAATTAACAAAATGTTCAGACAGTCTCCTTGCTGATTTTTCCGACACATTCAGAATCATTACCGCTTTTGCCGGTGTCGTTGTGGCTTGCTTCGTGCGTGCGCTTGTAAAATGTCTATTTTAAAAGCTCATATGGTTTAGTATTTCTCTGTAATGTAGAACAGTGTTAGCAATGTTACTTATAACATTCTTTCTCAGCCCTGGAACTCAAACCATTTTCTGATGCCCCCTAAAAACGTATATATAAGTAATTAAATTAATATCATAAACATGCGACAACTAGTCGACTAATGGCTTAAACTAACGTCTACTAGGAAAATCTTTGGTCGGGGGCAGCCTCAGCTTCCACCCAAAAGGAAATAAAGATATAATCAGAGGAAATTTGTTAAATCATCTTAAATTGCTAAGAGGGTAAGGAAGGATTAGATCACAGTCTAGTCCAAGGGCTTGGACACAAAACCATTCACTTTTTTATAGCCTAGTCCACACATACACACACACAGGCTTGTCTGCACTAAAGACGCCAATCAGCAAACATACATCCAGCAAACCTTTAATGCCTTAGGAGTGAAGAAGAATTGTGCAGCTTAAACGTGCTTATTCAGGGCAGTTTCTCAGCTCTTTATGGCCTTTTATCTACATGAAAGGCATTGGCACTGGAAGAGCCAACATTACGGCTCCATCAAAGTAAAAGCTACTGACAGCGCTGTCCTCCATAATGGCTCAGACCATTAAAGGTCCTGTCACAGAGCCTTCACAGAAACCCTACATAATCTAACTGGGAGTGTGTTTGTGTTTCTGGAAAATCATGGGTTTCTTCATCTCCATTAACTCACAGGAAACGATTCAGCTACAGTGACCGTTAAACAATTTCAAACCTAAACTCAGAAGTAAATTTGCATTGAAAGATTTAAAAAAAAAAAACCTTTTACATTTAAACAAAAATGGCTTTAATAATGCCATTTTTACAATCATTTTTATCTAGCTGGTCCCAATGTGATTTTTAGTGGATGTATGAAGTCAGTTCTTTTCAAGTTCACACAGGCCCCCAACCAGAGTACCCACAAGTGTAGTTCATGACATTAACTATTGCTTTGTTTCACAAAAATTTGACCACCAGAAAGTGTCCAAATATAAATGTCTTCATTTTGAACAATAAATATTTTATTTTATTATTTGAAACCTAATAACTTTTGTTTATAAACGTTGTGCTTGAAAAGTTTGCTTGTGCCATCTTTCTTTATTATATAAAGTATAATATACTATATTTTGTTATTTACGCTAATGCAAAGACATTGAGGCATTTTCAAGTGTGGCTAAAGTGTCCAATTTAATTCCTAATTTCATTTCAAGTCAATTTATTCACTCAAAAACAATTTTTGCAGGTTGTTCAGTTTACTGTCACAACTTGATTTTATTGCATTATATCCAATTCAATTTGAAAAATGTAAGGTTACTTAATCCATTTGAGTTTGGACTATATGAATAAATTTTGTAGCATTGATGAAACTGGGCAGGGGATTTCCATTTCCCAGCATGATTTGCATTGGACTGGATAGGGTGAACAAATGCTGAAATTAAGTGTTATTTTATGCCTTTTTCAGCAAGATGAGAATAGGAGGAGATTTGTTCAAGTTTAATGTTCTGTTATATCGGTATTTAAAAAGAGTGTCTGTTATGTTGGAGTTTTGGGGGTTACCATTGTGGTGAAGAATGGTGCTTGTGCTTAGGTTGAGGATGTCCTTTCACTTTCAAGTGATGTTTGATTAGCTCTATAAGCAGTTGCTATTAAATTGACAGTTTCAATGTCCTTACACTTGCTCACCCGTCATATACTAATGATGAATAAAATAATTGTACCAACATAAGAAAATTAATTAAAATAAATCTAAGTAAATTTAGTTTGACGAACCTAATAAAGTTGAGTTAAAACTACTATAGTACATTGATTTGACCTAATACAACTAAATTATGTTGGCTGAATCAAACTGACTTAATTTTAATGAAAGAAATTAAATTGCTTGTAAAAACTCTCAAATTCAATTAAGTAAGGGTAATGACTTTATTTAAGGGTAATGAGTGTTCCAACATGGAAAAGAAATGGGTGTCTTGGATAAAACTATACCTTAATTTAAGTAATAGTTCAAGTATTTTTCATGGACTTGTCACCATTTGCAAGAAGTTTCATTAATTGTAATACAAAGTTTATGTATAGGAGGTGAATGTTTGCCAAAAGACATTTTTGGTAGTGTTAAAGATACCACAGAACTGACAAAACAGATGGAGACGCTCAATACATCTGCGAAACTACTGATCACAATAAAAGCCTGAGTGAGAACACGGTTTAATCATTAAACAAAAGAGTCACACTGTAATTGCATCTCCACAGAGAGCACTTCCAAGAAAACTAAATAAAGTGATCCTGTCAATCAAAATGAGTGCGACATTATGTCTATTGTAACAAGAGGTTGTTACCAATGTTGGTCATACCTCCTGATACTGGAGCATCCATGAAAACTGCACCCATCTTCTCAGCGGCAACGGCCATCTCCCTGGATACTGCAGGGTCGATGGTGCTGGAGTCAATGAGAAGTGTGCCTTTTTTAACCCTCCTGAAAAAGATGGCAAAAAGAGGAATGTTGACAAAAAGAGCTCAGAAACCTTCAAAATTATGCACAATCCAAATTGGACATGCATGGCGTTCTTTGTTCCCTTGCCCTACATTTTACAATAAGCACTTTGACATCACTCAAGTTTGGCATACTTAGCAAGTTAAGGTATTTTTTGTGCTCTAATTGAAAATAACCTCACTGAAGGTGAAAATGTCTCTACGTACAAAAGGTTTTGATAAGTTTTGCCCAGCTTTGTTTGTTATTGTGTGCATTAAACCTATGTGTCTTTTTAAACATTACAAAGGCAAAATGCAGTAATTGTGCCAACTCCGAAATTGGAGACTTTGTTTCGATTGTCCATACACACATGGATTTGCACTCATTAGATATGTACTTGAATCTGAGCATTGCGGAGACATACCAGTCTGTCATAGGACAGATTATTAGAGACCAAAAGTGTTACCCAGTTTTGAAAAGCAAATTAGTTACTGCATTTTGCCTTTGCACGGCAGTGTTGGAAACTGTTACTCTAATCCTCGTTTATGTAAAATGTTATGCTAATACCGCGTTTTGCATTACTCCCCTCCAAGCAAATAAGCTCCTGTAAATCACAACTGATTCAGACTTTCCCAGAATTAAGACACATTTAATAGATTTACTAGGTTAAGCTTAGACTTTTACTAATCCGACTGTCAGTGGAAACTTTTCCTTGAAGGATCTCTTTAAAGTCAAGTCTAAATTTATTTATAGAGCACATTTAAAAACAACAGGAGTTGAACCAAAGTGCTGTACAGTAAGAAACAGAGTAATAACCTTGGGAAATAAATTAAAAAGGAAAATAATACAAAATAATGATAATGCGTTATTAAACAGATTAATACAATCAGAAAATGCATGATCAGTTGACTTTAAAACTCAGAGAAAACTTTAAAAAGTATCAAATGCTAACAAATAAAAATACGCCTTTAGGCTAGATTTAAAAGCAACTATCGACGGCGAGTCCCTGATGTGCAAAGGTAGATTATTCCAGAGCTTAGAGGCAACTACAGAAAAGGCCTGATCACCCTTAGACTTACATTTTGAGCAAGGGACAAATAAAAGTAGTTGATTACTTGATCTAAGCATCCTGGGGGCAGAGTAGAGCTGAAGAAGATCACAGATATAATCAGGTGCCAGCCTGCGCAAGGCCTTGTATGCAAAGAGCAAAATCTTAAAATCAACTCTAAATTTAACTGGAAGCCAAAGCAATGAGGCGAGTACTGGAGAAATGTGATCCCTTTCCTTAGTTCCAGTTAACAATCTGGCTGCCACATTTTGGACAAAAGGGAACCAGACAAGCATGTGAGTTTAACAAATTCATATAAGCAATCTAAACTGAGTTATACCGTACTGGTCAAGTAGGACATGAAATGTATCTCCTAATTGTTCAAATTCAGTCCACGAGGATTGCATTGAATTTGGAGACAACAAGTAGACGATAACTGCTACTGCAGATACTGTGGTTTATTCTGTGAGGACATACTTAAGGATCCCGTTGGGTCCTGTGTAAACCTCTATAACGTTGGGGCTGGATGGTAGCATGGTGATGATGCGGTCAGCTTTATCTGCCACTTCAGCAGGGCAATCCAGGATCTGGGAGGAAGAGCAAGTGCAACTGTTTTCATAGGCTTACAATAAACACACAAATGTGTGTGATCTAGTCACACAAACGGAGCAAATCACTGAACAACAGTGTTTTCATTTAAAGGAATATTCCGGGTTCAATACAAGTTAAGCTCAATCGACAACATTTGTGGCATAATATTGACATTTATACCTGTGCTCCTGAGTCTTGAAGCTCTTTGCAAGACTGTGGGAAGACATCAGTAGCAATTACAGGATATCCATGCATCAGTAAGTTTCTAGCCATGGGTGTACCCATGTTACCCAGTCCAATGAAACCCACTGGGGTCTTGGAAGCCATTAATCTATGGGATACTGCAAAAAATCAAAAACAGGTGGAAATCATAAATTACAGGGAATTAAAATCTACTCTATAGAAATGCAATGCCATTACACCCAAAGAGTGCACATGACAAGGTTGACTGCAGAATATTTTCAAAATGTTTATAAATGAGAAAATATATGTGACAGGGAGCTTCATGGCAACATTTCAATGGTAAACATGACGAAATAAATCTAATGTCAGTGTAGAGTTATGCGAAGCTGCCAAGTTTATAAAAATACCCGTCTGTAACACTTATTTGTATATAGTATACACTTGTTAAAGTAACTTAAATAATCCTTACGTAATATACTGAAAAAGTGCAACCTGTGAGCACTTTAAAATGGATAAAACCCAGTTCAGTTACAACATATTTACTATTTAAACGAGTAAAACAGCTATTTCAAATTGTTTAGCTTGCATAATATCTTTTGACGTGATCTTTAGTAATGGTCAACTGACGTTGGTACATCGCTAGACAATCTGCACAATATTTGCAGACTGACAAACAAACCAGATGAAAAACTAACATTTCCAATCTACTATTTGCAATGACAAGAGCGCGCTTTGATTCACTTTATGTGGCAATGGAAAATAAATTAGGAAATAACGTACCCAGCGTGAAGACCACATGTTTATTGCACCTTTTATAAAAATTCCAATGCCCTCTTAACAAGGCGGCCATGCTTATTTCCCCTTGACCTCAGCACCTCATTGAAATGTACGAGTTGGGAACTCAAAGGGCGGTGCCTATGATTGACAGCACAATTCCTCCAATCACTGATAAGAAGTTTAGCAGCAACCAATGAGATCGAGATCTTCGGTGAGGCGTCATGCAGTTTAGCCTCAGTTTAACTGCGATTTCTTTGAATGGAATTAATGTTAAGATACTTATTAAAAGATTAAGAATGTATAGATGTTTTAAAGAGAGACAATCACATTTAGCAGATCTAAAAGTAACAGGTAAAATCTGAACATGGGTCTAAAAAATATATTTGGTTATTAAATCGTAATATTTGACATTGTCAATGACAAGATGTGCGAATAAATATTCTGAAAAAAATAAAATAAAAAATAAAAATACAAAGCATATATTCAGTTTAAATGTTTTTCTAGTGTTTATTAGGTGCACAAGACATTATAATTAATATTTGTAAGAGTAATGGATTTGTTTTTCCATGCTTTTCGATGCATTTTAATGGCTTTCGATTTCAGTGTTTCTCAGCTGAGCATGATTCTGTGACTTGCATTCATGCTTTGTTTAATAATCGCTTAAAATAACCACCCACACTACATCCCAAATATTCACAGCTGAGCAAATATCTGATCTCACCATAACATATTAAAGGAATATTCTGGGTTCAGTACAATTTAAGCTCAGTTGACAGCATTTGTAGCATAACATTGATTACCACAAAAATGTTTGACATGCCCCTCCATTTCTTTAAAAAAAGCAAACATCTCTTCTCCAGTGAGGCACTTACAATGGAAGTGAATGGGGCCAATCCGTAAACATTAAAATACTCACTGTTTCAAAAGTATAGCCACAAGACGTACACAATATGCGTGGTAACATGATTTTAGTGTAATACGATGGCTTACTAACCTTTTCTGTGTTAAGTTATGGCCAATTTTACAACTTCGTTGCCATGACGATGTAATGTCAACAAACCCTAAAACCCTCAAATGACTGTAAATGTAAATAACGATTTAAACAACTTTACATCTCAAATAATGAATAAGTTCTAACAGAAGAATTAATGTAAGTGCTTTAAAAAAAATTATAAGCTTCAACTTTTCGTCTGTAAACCCTCCAAAAATTGGCCCCATTCACTTCCATTGTAAGGCCTCACTGCAACTTTTTTTTTTTTTTTTAAGAAAAGGAGGGACGAGTCGAAATACATTTTTGTGGTAATCAATATTATGCCACAAATGCTGTCAGTTGACCTTAACTTGTATTGAACCGGAATATTCCTTTAAGGGACCAAAGTGGAGGTTTCATAAAACAAAAAGATCTGAATGTATATAATAATGACCGTATTATTTTAATATCTTTAGGTAACGCCAGGCATTTTCCCATTACTTTTATGTGTTTTCCTAGGATTTATTAACAGCCAATGGTTAAACACGGTTTTCTTTGACGGAAAAAAATAAACCAATCACCGAGCCCAACCAACCGGAAGTATCGTGACGTCTTGAGATTCCTAAAACATGTTGACACCCGGTTCAGCTACATGACAGCGCGGCGCTCATTCTGTGGTTTCTAGCAATTTAACCGGCATATGACCTTCGAATAAACATGTACCACAGGTATAACAGACTTATTGTGCAATTGCTATATAAATATATAGTGGTTGTAATCTTGTAAATGCATGTAGGAATGTTATGTGGTGCATCCCGATGTATCGTGGGGTGGAAATGCAGTGGATGCGCATGTTACAATCAAAACTAATTTCATCAGCTCATCCTCTGAGTCCACCGTTTGCTATTTTCTTCATGTAAGATATTGAAAAATGCTTAATGCCACATTTATTTAATATACTTTAAGTGTAGCTGTCATTAATTCCGCATATTGACAGTCAGCGACTTACCAGTTAGCAATATGAGGATGCAAGTGGAATTTAAATAGCAAGTATGATACGACTGGTGCAGTCATGTTATACCAAGTTGCATGAGGGGTGTTTGGTTTTAGTCCATTACATTGCTAGTTCTGGCGGAATAAGTAAAGTGTTGTATTTAACCGAGCTGTCAAGGCCTCTGTGAACAGGGATAACACAACCACAAGCAGTGCATGCATGCAGGCCTACTCGGCATCGCCCTATCCCGGCCTTAAATAGGGCAGGTCTTCTTCATGCAGCTGTTTTTGGGCTCTCTCCAAATGTGTTTCACCTCTTGTCAGCATTTCAGCATCTAAATTACATTGTTATTTTTCCCTGTTATGTAGTAGAATGCCAAGTATTGTCTATGCCTTGATAAGTTGCTTAAACGTCATCATGCAATTTTCTATAGAACCTCATTTGGCCACGATAATGACACTACACTTTGAAAGTAGCATCAGGAAATAGATATAGTCTGTGCATGTCTGAGGAGTTAAATTGTTCATCATGGAGGATTTATATTGTATAATGTAAGGTTTTGTACAAGAGCTTTTTGGTAGATTTCAGTTGAAAAAAATGTGTCTGTAAAACCCTGTTTGCTTGTCATTCCGCTCATACTACTGCTCTTTCTTATTTTATATATGCAGGTAGACCACTTGCAGGCATTCCTTGAACAACTATGTTGTCATCAGCCTGTAGTACAGGGGCACCTGCAGGTGGAGGAGGAAGTGTTGTCATGGAGACTTCAAACTTCGCCCATGTCATCTTCCAGAATGTTGGAAAGAGCTTCCTTCCGCAGGCAGCACTTGAATGTCATTACACACTCACCCCTTTCATCACTCCTCATCCCAAAGACTGGGTTGGCATCTTTAAGGTTAGTACACACATACATGCTTTGGCACACCTTGTTTCACCCAAGACTACAAAGCTTTGTCCTGTTTTTAAAGGTCTGTATAGGGCCTACAGGTTTTTAGGTTTTCGTTCACAGAAATACATCAACAATCCAAACCAATTCTGAATGACACAGATGCACAAAGTTATATTCTTTTCATTGCCTCCAAAGACAATGCTGTTTTCTTTTTTAAGGTGTGCACATGGACGTAAATCACCCTAAACACCCTAAATATGAGGTCAGCCTGGTTATAAATGTATTTAAATACACATATTTATATTCAAAAACTCTTTCTCATTAGGAGGAAAAAACCAAACATTCTAAACGATTTTTTAAATACTTTTTATAAGAAAATGTTTGTGCAACTGTTCTCAAATTTTATGAACATGATCTCCATCCAATTTAATCTCACTTTCCTTCTCTTACTCTTCCTTTCATCTCAAAATGTAATCTCACACTTAATTATGAGGAAATGAGTGCACGGAAACTTTGCATCTTGTTAAGATAAAATGACAGTTTATGGCTGGTATTAAAAGGCACTTCAAATCAACCAGATCTTTCCAGACAGCATTTAGAGTGGTGGACTGCAGGGGAAAATGTGGATTGGAAAAAAACATGGTTAATCCAGTCAATATCACTCTTGTTTTGATGGTTAGTTTATGGGGGAATAGGGTTTTGGTGTATGTTTACTTGCATGTACTGGCTGTGGGCATTTTATTATGAAAGCCAGCGGCACACAACTGAATCCTGCCTTATTCTTCTTCTTTAATATTTTCTACTGCAACTTTCTATGAAGTCTTATTAGTTTCCCTACTTTTATTACTAATCTGTACAAGATAGATGGCAGGTTGCAAGGATGGATCGAAAGATTCGGAGAATATCTGATGATTCGTGTTCAAGGAGTCATTTAGGGAGTATGGGAACTATTCCTCAGGAGCTCACACACACACTCAATTCCTCATGTACTAATAGCTTAACCAGTGCTTCGTATTACTTAGTGAACCACAGGCTCCCTCTCGTGGTAGTGGGAGAGGACAGTTCCTTCAAAACAGCAGCGATTTGAAAAAATAGTTTACATTACACTTTTTTTATTTTGTGCAGTTTTTTTCTTCTTCTTTTTTTTTTTTAAAAACTCAAATAAAAGTAAGTAGAATAAAATTCTTGATGTTACTTTTTCTTTCAAAGAGCAAAATGATGTTATTTCGGTTTTTGAATGTTAAGTTTCACTACTGATAGAATTTTTTTCAGCTTGCACTTTGAAATTGTTCTTCAAATAGGTAGTTGACATATCTATAACATGTCCATGAACCTTTATTAATCAAAATAATTAGGCAGAAATGTACATACATGTCCTGTAACTGATAACGCCTTTTTTTAATCGCCTTTCTGTTTTCACTTAAATGGTCCTGCAGTGCAACAACTTTTAAAAGTGCAAAATTAAAAACAAAGTTGACTTTTAAAAGTTAAAATAATTTTGACTCGTACTTCCTTTTCTTTAAAAAAAGCAAAAATCTGGGTTACAGTGAGGCACTTTTATAAAACTATAAGCTTCACATTTCTGTCTTTAAACCCTCCAAAAATTTGCCCCATTCACTTCCATTGTAAGTGCCTTGCTGTAACTTTTTTTTTTACAATTTTTGCTTCTTCTTTTTTTAAGAAAAAGAGTGATGAGTCGAAATGAATTTTTGTGGTAATCAACATTATGCCACAAATGCTGTTGATTGAGCTTAACTTGTACTGAACCCGGAATATTCCTTTAATACCAGGTGAAAATCTGGGCCATTGGATTTCAGGTAGAACAAACTTTAGTTCTCTTTATCAAGAAGGATGTTGAGGCATGTTGAAAACAGGCTACCTTTAAGCAATACTAAAAAGTGCTTTGTAATCATGCATATACACACACATACAGTGGTTTTGTGCACACACACACACACACTCAGACAGGTACTATGTAATTAAGTTGTCGCACACATGCCAAACATGTTCTTATGCACCTGATTTATTGTCACGTCAGCCCTCTTATTATTTAATTTATCATTTATTGGTCCTGTATCTACAAGCATGGCTTGTTTAAAAAACACTGAGATATTCTCTCTCTGTCTCTCTCTCTCTCTCTCTATCCACTTGTTTTCATCTTTCATTGTGTAATTAATAGGTTATTTCTTCACAGATGACTCTGTGTGCCAGATGAAAGCTAAATGCTTTCAGTAAAAAAGATTACAGATATGATATATTATAATCAAAGTAAATGTGAGGTAGTGTTGTGATTTTTTTTTTTATATGCTATCATTAGGTTTATTCTTTAACAAACATGAAATCTCCTATCACTGTTATGCCAATGATACCCAAATTTACTTGTCATTGAAACATTCCAAAAACTGTTTAGGCTCTCTCTCTTTGCCTGTCTTGCCGATTTGAAGGCATGGATGTCTCTTAACTTCTTTAATTTAAACAAAAGCAAGACTGAGATTATATTTTTTGGGGCTTGGGAAGCCCTAAAAACATCTAAGTTAAATTTCAGCTCTCTAGCCCCGTATGTTAAATTTTGTGTAAAACATTTGGGTGTGTTTTTTGACGGTGAGCTCAAGTTTGACAAACTCTAAATCTAAGATCATTGGCCAAATTTAAGTAGTTTCTTTCTTTTAAAAAATTCAAGGCAATTCATGCACTTATTATGTCAAGGGTAGACTACTGTAATTCTCTATATACAGGAATCAGTCAATCATCTCTTTCTCGGTTGCAAACAGTACAAAATGCATACATCACCCCAGTTTTAGTCTCACTACACTGGCTGCCAGTCTGCCATAGAATTACTTTTAAAGTCCTCTTACTGGTATATAAATCCTTAAATGGCTTAGCACCATTTTATTTTTCTGAACTCTTATCTGGGCATCACCCCGGGAGGTCTCTAAGATCTACAAACCAGATGTTACTATGAGTACCTAGGACTAGACTGAAATCAAGAGGAGACCGTGCGTTTGCTGTAGCTGCACCTAAGCTTTGGAATAGTCTGCATGTTTGTATCAGAACTGCAAAAACTGTACATGTTTTTAAATCAAAGCTTAAAAGTTATCTGTTTTCTATAGCTTTTAAACAATGATGGTTTCTTGTTGCATGTTATACTTTATGTGATGTATTGTTTGTATTATGCTGTATGTTATTTTTACAATGTTATGTACAGCACATTGGTCAACAGTGGTTGTTTTTAAATTGTGCTCTATAAATAAAATTGACATTGACATTGAATCATGATGGCAAATTGCTGTTAGTTGAGATCTATGTGTGTGTTTTTGTGTGTCTTGTTTGTAACTGTAAAATGTAACTGTATGTGACATGTTTATGATAGTGGGTTAGACTAGTGAAACATTCTCCACTTTGCTTCCATCATATTTAATTTAAAAATACATAAAATCATATACTGTAGTCACTCATTTGTGCGCGCACACACACATACACACACACAAATGTGGGTGGTTATGGATGTGAAAATTTTGCACTTGCTTGAAAGGCTGAAAAGATGAAATTCACACACACACACACCACACAATTTCAGTTGCCTTTGAAGCAAGTGTAAAATTTCACCCTTTTCCCGGTCCTTTTTTCCATTACGCCTCCTTTTCCGAGTCAGTATCGCCCCCCAACATACACACACATGTGCACAGTCTCCACCCTTTCACAGCTGGCAAAGAGGAACAGAAAGGGAGCTAAGTATTTCCATTCCTCCTTGAGCCTAATGTGATATTTATAACATGTAAAATCAATACGAGAATAAATGTATTGGGATATAAAATGTAGCTCTCCTTCTGTGACTGCCTGCTTTTAATGTGTTGATCACATACATCTCTGGCTCTGTTTTGGCTGGCTGTTCCTTAAAATTTTATGTAGTTTCAGTTTTTATATAGTTGTAGTGAATTATTGTGTTTAAGCACAATTAACTAGTCTGTGTTATAGAAGTTTTACTGTAACTATTACTATTTTCATAGGCCTTAATAGTAGTCCTCACTGTAGTTTTAGTTCGGACTCGCTTCTTATTTGCTGTGTGTGTGTTTTAGGTGGGCTGGAGCAGTGCAAGAGACTACTATACATTCCTCTGGTCTCCCATGCCTGAAAACTACACGGAGGGATCCACTGTTCACCGAACTATCATCTTTCAGGGTATGCTCTCGCACAATAATTAAGATGTGCTTCTGTAACATCACTAAAGTGCACAAGTCCATTTGAAGTTGTCTAAAATATACAATATAATCTAAAACTCAGCTAAAAATGCATACACAATTTATATCCCATTTTAACTCCCATAATGCAACATATGTCTGAATGATACAGAATACTCAGGGGGAAATAATGTAGGGCCTGGTGTGACCTTGGTTATGTCATACAGTTATTTTCTGTGGTAGAAAAAAGGTATTATATTGTGACAGAAGATACTGAAAGCAGAGCTTTTTTATAGAAATGTGTACTGCACAATAAAACGGGGGTGTGTGTGTGTGTGTGTGTGTGTGTGTGTGTGTGTGTGTGTGTGTATATATATATATATATATATATATATATATATATATATATATATATATATATATATAGACTGACTGGCTCGATGTTGAGATCCAGGCTCTGTGGAGGTCATACCATCTGTTGCAGGACTCGTTCTACTTCTATTCTATTCTATTTGTAAAAAGAAATGTTTGGAAATCTAAAAGTGATATCTTAAAGAGACAAGTCATCTTAAATTCATCTTCGCAAATATTATTATTTTTTTATTTTTTATTTTTTTGCTGTTCTGGCCATCCATTGTTTATCAGTGCGGTTTGTGTATATAACACACTTGGGTGCAAGTGACATTCCTAATGTAATTTTGTTAGCCGTTGTGTAGAGGCTACATTCTATTAATACAGAAAGAGGAAAAAAGCCAAACAAATACTCTGGATGCTGTTCCCTAGGTTATTACGTTCCCCGTAGTGATGGAGAATTTTATCAGTTCTGCTATGTCACACACACGGGTGAAATCAGAGGTGCGAGCACGCCATTTCAATTCCGCCCGGCAACACCCACTGGGGAGGAGCTACTGACAGTGGAGGATGATGGGAACTCAGACATACTGGTTGTTACAACAAAGACTGGACTACTTGAGGTATGCAAACTCACACACACAAGCAAACACCCTGTATGTTAGTTTTGACTTATTATCTGTGTGTGTGTGTGTGTGTGTGTAAGCAGCAGCGTGTAGAGGAAGCTCGACAAGAGTGCAGAGAACTGCAGAAAGCCCTGTGCCTCCTCACACAGGAGAGAGATCAGCTACAGGAGAGACAGAGACAACAGAACCAGGTACTTAACACACAATCGCATATAAAAGTGACCAAGCAATGGAGAAGCAAAGATCGCTAATGCACAGTTTTACTTAGCTATCCAAAATGGGGACATACCATAGACTTCTATTGTTTTTATAAAATGCTAATTATAATTGCTATAGACCAATCCTAACTTACACCCCAACCTTACCCCTAAAAGAAAACAGTATTTGCCTTATTTATAAATCAGTTTTCCAACTGGAGTGTCCCCAAAGGGTGGTTTGGTAAGCTCACTAAGAAAAGCGTACAATTTTGCCCCCAAACTATAGCTAAGCACATATACACATACACGCAAATAGTGATAGACCGATATATTGGTCAGGTCGATTAATCAGCTGATATTTGGTCATTTCGAGATTATCGTCTCGGCCGATAACTGTGCCTGATTGGTCAACTAACAGATGTGGTCAATACGCCTATTGTCATTTCCAAAATATTTAAACAACAAACTCTTACAGTAAATATTTTGTATACATTTTATTTACTGTCCTTATACTGTATTATACATAGCTACAAACTGTATATTGCCCATCCAGCCATAAAAAAACCCATATTGGTCGACCACTACTTTCAAACGCACACACTGTTTGAGCAGTGTGTAACTCACCAGAGATCACAAGTTCAAGTTATCTCCACATCAAAGAACTCCCCTGTGCGTGTGTGTGCACATTTGTGCTTTAAGACTTCCTGTCTCCAACTATAAGATGGTTTTGTGTTTGACTGACAATGAACCTACTCCCACAGAGCACTTTATCTTATCAGATAATGGCTGTTGTGTGTGTGTATGTGCGTGTGTGTGCGTGCGCATTTTCATTCGCAAATTACTGACCTGCCCCCTACAGCGATGTAATTTATCCATACATAATTTTAAGTGTACTGAGGTTGATTTACAGAGAGTTAGGGAACGATGAGTGTTTTAGAGAAGGAGAGAGAAAAAAGTTTACTGTTAGAATGGCTGTGCCATGGTGACCACAAAGAGGGCAGATGTGACGTCAGGCCTGAGCACACAGCCAGGAGTAAATGTCCACAAAAACCACTCAACAGAAAGGAGGAGACATTCCCAGTCACAGAGACAACAGCACCCAGTCACGCAATGCTCTCTATCTGGCCTTCTTTCTTTTTAATTCTATCCCTATTGCTCTCTTCTTCCTCTTGCAACTTTTTTATTAGCATTCGAAATATATATTTTCCTGCTATGTTGACCCCACCATTCAACTGTCTGTCTTTTCTCTGAATATGTCTTCCCTTTTTTAGATAGATAGATAATTTTGCTCTCTGAACTTTTTCTTTTGAAGTGCTTGTTCACTTGTGTGACTTACACTTAAATGTGTTGTTGGTGTTTCATAACACAGTGCACACATGATCATAAATGTACCCAGAAAACTGCAAGATATGATCTTTTAGCGCCCCCTAGTGTTTCTCGCAGACACCCTATTGAATCCTACTGTGCTTGTGAATTATGAGTGTCACAAAGTACAAAGAACACCACAAATAAAACATTAACACTTTTGTAATTCTCTCTCACATCACAGCCACACAAACCAATTCATATGCCATAAGTGTGTGTGTGTCTGTTAAACTGTCAGAACACACATATGAAAATATACTTCCTCTTTATCGAGAGAACATAAGTGTATATTATGTGGCTGCTAATTTTACGACCGCAGATTTTATATGCCCGTTCTGCAATTCTGAAACATCATCGGCCGTAAAACACCACGAGTCACCAGATTAGCCCGAGGACAAGGGGTGTATGCGTGCTTTCAGAACCAGATGTTGCTGTGATTTACTGATGACGACTGTTAAATATGAACCGCCACAGCAACAGTGAAATAGAAGCACGCCTCCTCTCAGCATCAAACAGCTGACATCATATTATTTGCAACTTAAAGGTGAATTTTGTCATTTCTGTGCCACTGGCATCACCAAATGGAATGGCAAAATGTGTGTTAACATGATTTTAGTGTGATAAAATCACTTACTAACATTTTCTGTGTAAAGTTCTATCCAGTTTTACAACTTTTTTGCCATGACAGCGTAATGCCGTAAACCCTAAAACGATGATAACGATTTAACAATTTAAACAACTTTATAGCTCAAATTATACACAAGTTTTAATAGAAGAATTAATGTAATTGCTTTTCTAAAATTATAAGCTTCACATTTCTGCATTTAAACCCTCCAAAAATTTGCCCCTTTCACTTCCATTGTAAGTGCCTCGATATTTGCATTGTTTAAAGAAAAGGACAGACAAGTCGAAATCGAATTTTGTGATAATCAACATTATGACACAAATACTGTTGAGCTTAACTTTTATTGAACCTGGAATATTCCTTAAAATGGGCTAGGACACAGTATTTTAACATAAGAAAAATTTCACATCTCACCATTAATTTCAGTGATGGGCTTTTTGTTTTCTTTGATAGACCGAATCTGGTAAATTGCTTTTCTGTTCATTTATTTTCTTATCTTTCAATTTGAATCAGCAAATCTCCAGTACAATAACACACTGTCAAAGAAAGAGTCTGAGGTTAAAGTCTGCATCATTTCTCACAGATTAGTCTATAACTCACATGTCACATAAAAACTAAACCAGTGACTAAGCAAAAGTTACTCATTTTAGGCTCAACCAACTGTGTACCAAATGACTTTGAACCTGAAACAAAATAATTTTCTAATTTCAAAAATAATTATTGCATTACAATTAAACAGCAATTTTGAGATTGAGTTGAAGGATGGTTGGTTTTAAATTTACAGATTGGTTGATATCCATATTAATAGCGAATACTGTATGAGTTTTCAATGTTAGATAGTTTCATCTACTTTTAGAGTAGATAACTGGTTGAATCACTCTTTAATCAAATTTGACCATTTCGACTTTGCAATTGGATAAATTGCCTGTTAGTGCATTGTGATTGGCTGGAAAGGTATGATTGATATCATTGCTGTCCAATGGCAGGAGCTGCAGAAAGGCCTGTGTGAGGAGGAGGAGGCTGCTCAGGCCAGAGTGAGACAGCTTGAACAAGACCTGCTAGAAGTCACACAAAAAGCTGTTCTTAAAGAGACCGAACTGGATTGGTGAGGCCTACACACATGCACATAACCTTACATACATGTTATAATATTAAATATCGGTAATGATGAGGAATTTTGGATATACACTGCATGGCCAAAAGTAAGTGGACACCCGAACACTGGCATTAACAGGGAGTTGGTCCTTCCTTTACTGCTATAACAGTTTCCACGATTCTGAGAAGGCTTTCCAATGGTTGTTTGAACATGACTGCAAAGATTTGCACACAAGAGCATCAGTGAGGTCAGGTGTTGGTTGATGGGGCCTGGCTGGCAGTCAGCATTCCAATTATCCCAAAGGTGTTCAATAGGGGTTCAGGTCTGGGCTTCCTGGAGGCCAGTTAAATTCTTCTACAACAGACTAAGTATTAACAGACTAAATTTTTGCATTTTGGTATGCCAATTTTCTATGTTTGTCTGAGGAGATTGCATGGCTGCATGTCTGATTTTCAACAGATGTTTTAATAGGTGTAGTGGAAGTAGCCAGACCTGTTAATTAGAAGTGGTGTCCACATATTTTTGGCCATGTAGTCTCAATCTCAAGATAAGAATGTACTGCATATGCTGAGTTCTGGTGTTTGTGTTGTTCAGTTTGAGAGACAGTTTGCAGAAGGTGATATCTGAGAGGGACAGTTTGCAAACTCTGCTGAAGAATGAGAGAGATGAGAGAGAACTTTACAAAGTAAGTTTCACATACCTATAAGTGTGCGTTTTGTATTTACAGTGTATGGAGTGTAATCAGATTGTGTGAAATGCACTGCAATCATGTTTGTGTGTGTGTGTATGCATACTTGCAGTCTTACGTACGCAGCGCGGAGCTGGAGAACACAAAACTCAGTGCAGAGCTGCAGATGCTGAAAGCAATGGAGCTGAACAGGGAGGTCACCATCGCACAGTACCAGGAGGAACTTCGCAGACTAAGCACAGACAGAGATACACACTCCACAGATGTTGTAAGAGACAAGTGACATCTACACTAGAGGTGCGGACATAGAAAATGCAGAAACTCACCCACACACTTGTGTGTGTGTTTGTGTGTGTGACGTGTGTATCTTCAGACTCTTAAAGAAAAGTTGCTTCAGGCTGAGGAGCAGCTCCATGCCACACGGCAGCAGGCAGCCATGTTGGGCTCTGAGTTACGTGACGCCTCCGGTGGGCGAGATAGCACCATGGCTGAGTTGTACCGTGCCCGTCAAGAAGCTGAAGACCTGCGAGCCCGTTTAGCTGAAGCCCATGAGGAGTGCAGACATGCCCAGAAACAGCTGGACAGGATGAGGAGCGAGGCATCACAGGAAGTGGTAACCACAAATGCCCCATGTGTTTTTTTTTTTTGACTGGGAATCGTTACATAAAATATGTTTTGCTTATTAAACATAATATGTTATGTTTGTGGCTACGCTCTCTCTCACTCTTGTGTTCTTGCCTTTTTTATTTTAATTTCAGGGCAGGGCTGGTGGGGGAGTGGCCGCGGTCTCCGGGCTGGGGGCAGAGCTCCAAAAGGAGGTAGAGGAACTGAAGCTGCGTTTGAATATGGCTGCAGAGCACTACAAAGAGAAATACAGAGAGTGCCAACGTCTGCGAAGACAAGTCACCAAACTAACCCAGCAACAGGAGGTATGGCTCTGGAGTGTTTGAAATAAACTTTATTTTTGAAATGCCATTTTAAGCTGCTGGTGACAGAAATTGCAAACTGCACTTTGCTTTAAGCTTACTCTTTGTGTTTATCTTAATTAAGGTACATCAGTTTTCATCATCATTATTTCCCCTTGAGTATTCATCTTCTAATGTTAAGCCTGTAGACCTTGGACCTCAGCATAGTCCAGCTGAATTGTTCTACTGTGACAATGTTATGTGTGTTTCAGGACTCTAACAGGAATGATGCATCTACAGAGACCACACAGGAGTTACACACCCCAGATGCAGAGACACCTCCCACAGGTAGCCATCATTTGAAGCCATTGTTTTCTTGATTTTAAAATTGCAAGCACTAAAATTGTAGTTATCTTTCAGTGCACCATGACAATTGCAGTGGTCTAAATGTTTCTATATGGAGGACCAGCATATTAAAAATGAAATTATTAAACCAACAAATGAATAAATAAATCAATTATTAAATGTTCCAGCTTATTTTGAAATAATCAACTTCAACTCAGTCAAAAATGAAAATTCTTTCATAATTTAATCACTTTCATGCCATCCCAGATGTGTATGACTTTCTTCTGCTGGACACAATTGAAGATTTATAGATATATCCCCGTTCTGTTGGTCCTTTCACTGCAAGTGTATGGGGACCAGACCTTTGAAGCTCCAAACATCACATAAAGGTAGCATAAATGTAATCCATATGACTCCAGTTGATAAATGAATGTCTTCTGAAGCGTTACAATCACTTTGAGTGACACACACTTTCAGAGTGTGAAAGTGAAAGTGGAGTGTGTTGAAGAAGAGGGTGGGGCCGGGCCGTGAGGACACACACCCGGCCCTGAATCGGGCTAATCAGCCGGGAGGGGGATAAAGATGAGCCAGAGGCGCCAGTTCGAGAGAGAGAGAGAGAGACACATGCAGCCACTGTGTGTGTGTGTCTATGTGTTTGTGTTTACGTTGATTTAAGATAATTTATGTTATTAAAACTTACGTTGACTGCTCAGCCGGTTCCCGCCTCCTGCTTCCCCACCTTTACTTGTTTCATGGAGATTTATTGTGAAAAAGGACTTAAATATTGATCTGTTTCTCATCCACACCTATTATATCACTTCTGAAGACATGTACAGTATTTATCCACTTGAGTCATGTGGATTAATTTTATGCGGCCTTTATGTGATTTTTGGAGCTTCAAAGGTCTGGTCACCATTTGCTTACATTGTATGGACCTACAGAGCTGAGATATTTTTCAAAAAATCTTCATTTGTGTTCAGCAGAAGATGTCATACATATCTGGGGTGGCATGAGGGTGAGTAAATGATGAAAGAATTTTCCTTTTTGGGTGAACTATCCCTTTAAAGTCTCTGTAATACTTGTAATATTATTTAAGATTAATTTCTTATACATTGTTAATTAAATATTAATATTTCACAGATCAATGTCCTGCAGATGTAAACCCTGTGGTGCAGAGAGATGCAAGGAGAACAAGGGATGAAAATGGACCTGGACAGGAGGAGGGGGATGAGGGGGAAGACGAAGAGGAGGAGGAAGAGTGTAGTGTGTCAGTAGAGGCTAAGCTCGCATGCATGGAGGAGAAATGGAGAGAGCAGTGCACCATCAGTGAAACCCTAAAGCTCCTCCTTTCCAATGAGGGGAAAATGTTTAAAGTACGTAAACGCACACACACATAGAAATGCATTATTTTTTTTTATGTTCCTTCAACCCAACAGGAAAGATCCTGCCAAGGCTGCTGTACACACATTTTTTGCACCCAATACATTGTTTGTATGCTCAAAGAGTGATGATACAAATGAGTGCACACAAGCATGCAAACACGATTGAACTTCCATGGGTTTATATTAGGTCATACACTCTGATTCACTGAGGTATCACATTTTCGTCAGTCTTGTGTGTGTTTGCACACCAGTTATAAAGGACAGGGTTGTCCAAGTGGAGAGGAGACCAGGTCGTAAAAGACTCTTCTTGTCTGGGTATTTAGACAAAGCTGGAGACACCATGTTTAACACGTGCACACATACGCAAACACACACACACACCAGAAGACATGTTCAAACTGAATGCTTTATGAGTGTTTATTGCAGAACAGTGTAAGGGAACGCATTAAACCCATTTCAACAGAACTTCAAACCCAAACAGGCATTTACACAACGATAACTCAAAAAGAGAGAGAGAGACAGAGAGAGATTAGCAGATGTAAGTGGGAGATTGCCGTTTTGTCTCCGATGAGAGACTTCTAGTTATGTAAACCCAGTGAGGTCACAGTCAGTCTATACATCAGTTTGTCTTCAGTTATACATGCTGTTCTAAGCACCCCTTTAAGGCAGTCATAAACTGTGAAGGTGCAAGCCCTAGAGACCGTCCAAATGTCTCTTCAGTGCTTGTCAAACTTAGAGTTCATCCAGAGCCATCTTTGATGTGGACCTCTTCAATGTTGACCTGTGGCTGTTAAAAAATACACTGCCTGGCCAAAAAAAAAAGTGGCATACTATTTAGTTGGACCGCCTTCAGATTTGATTACGGCAAGCATTCATCGTGGCATTGTTTCGACAACCTTATGCAACGTCACAACATTTATTTCCATCCAGAGTTGCATTCATTTTTGGCCAAGATCTTGTTTTTGATAACGGGAGAGTCGAACCACTCCGCAAAGTCTTCTCTAGCACATCCCAAAGACTTTCAATGGGGTTAAGGTCAGGACTCTGTGGTGGCCAATTCATGCGTGAAAAAATGATACCTCATGCTCCCTGAACCACTCTTTCACAATTTGAGCCCGATGAATCTTGTTATTGTCGTCCTGGAATATGCCTGTGCCGTCAGGGAAGAAAAAATCCATTGATGGGGTAACCTGGTCATTCAGTATGTTCAGGTAGTCAGCTGACTTCATTTTATTGCTGCATAATGTTGCTGAGACTAGACCTGACCAATTGAAGCAACCCCAGATCATAGCACTGCCTCCAGAGGCTTGTACAGTGGGCACTATGCATGATGGGTGCATCGCTTCATGCGCTTCCCTTCTTACCCTGATGCGCCCATCACTTTGGTGTAGAGTAAATCTGGACTCATCAGACCACATAACCTTTTTCCATTGCTCCACAGTCCAATCTTTATGTTCCCTAGCAAATTGAAGTCGTTTTTTCCGATTAGCCTCAATAACAAGTGGCTTTCTTGTGGCCACACAGCTGTTTAGTCCCAATCCTGTAAATTCTCATCGTATTGTATGTGTGGTAATGTTCACTATTAAACAGCCATGAGTTATACTGTCGATTGTTTACAATGTGACTTCACCAAGCGTTTTAGTGATCTCCGATCACGATCATTCAAGATTTTTTTCTGACCACATTTCTTCCGCAAAGCTGACAGTTCACCACTATGCTTCCAAGTTTTAAAAATGGATGGTTCTTAACCCAATTCCAGTCATTTTAGAAATCACCTTAGTTGTTTTTGCTTGATGCAGGCCAATAATTTGCCCCTTCTGAAACACAGTAACATCTTTTCCACGACCACGGGATACGTCTTCTGACATGGTTGTTAAAGAAATGAGAAGCTACACACTTCATCAGTTAGGGTTAAAATAAGTGTTGCCAGCTGAAACATATTAATCACTGCAATAATGATCTAATCATAGGCTCTTAAGTATCTGCTTATTTAAATCCAAATGGCGACTTTTTTTTTTTTTTTTTGGCCAGGCAGTGTATGACTCTTGCACTACATTCCAAGCCTTGAAAAACCTGTATGAAATTTTTGTGTGGCTGAAATTTTAGTCCATTATCTTCAATATGCAAATATCACCGTGGAGTTACACTTTACAAACTTTTGGGTTTAATGCTGGGTTGAAGTGGTGCTCTTGGATTGATTGTATGAAATTGTATGAGTTCTTCCCTAGGCTCAGGTGGCAGATAAGGACAAAGAAGTTTCCGCACTGAGAGAGAGTCTTGTGGTGGTGACCAGAGAGAAGGAGAGACTGGAAGAGGTGAGAGCATTTATAAAGCTGTTATTACACCTGTTATTGAATTCCTCAAACTACCTCAAGCCATATGACTATGCAGCATGATCACACAGGAAGTCAATGACTATGCAACATGATCACACAGGAAGTCAGAGTGTTGCTTCCAAATGTTTCAGTACCCTGAAATATGCCCCATTATGCCAGGTTATTGACAAACGGCATCTCCCATCAGCGTGTTTACCTTCTACTGTGGTGCGACCAGAAGTGCGTTGCATCAGCTCCATGGGAGACCTGGGTTCTCGTCCCGCGTTGAAATCAGGAAGTTACCATGTTTGCATAATCAGTGATGAGAGTTATTCTGAGGTTAAATTTTTACCCCACTGATTGTTAGATTTAGGGTTGGGGTTTGGGAATGGAGATAAAGGTTCACTCAGTAATGTTTTTGTTCATGTCGTCTTCAACCTACACTGACACCTAGGGGCCTGGATGCAGAATCATTTAAAATCAATAGATTTCAGTTACAGATGCTATGATTAATTTAATCCATGAGGGAAAGTGTCCATTAACAGGACAGTTACTGAGATTAAGCAAGTAGTATTCGCCTGGTCATGTGATCCTAACGTGGCAGCCCCCATGAGGGGATTTAGAATAAAACAGCTTTTATAAGGTTACTGATATAACTGATGTCTTCATCTCATGAGAGTGCTCATGATTTTATATATACTGTATGTTTCAAAATTACAATTCATTCCTTTAGGAGTAAAAAATTTTAATGAGGAAAAATTACTGAGTGCACCTTTAAAAAAATATGCATTCCTCTTTACTGTATTACATCCTTTACAGCTAAAAACAGCTGCTTTAAAACTTGCTTTTGTTGCCCCTCTGCGGGCATTTCACCCATACAATGGAGCACAAATGTGCCCTAGCGTTAAAAAACGCTTCCTGCTTTGGCCACTGGGGGCAGTGCTTCGAAATTTCAGTAAGCATAGACCAAATTTAGTTCAAGAAATGTCAACCTACTGTTTTCGAATTCATTGTGAGATCATTTTTAGGCTATTCTGTGCTTATCAACTATTTAGTTTCCAATTTCCGAGACCTTTTTAAAATCTTTTATTATTTTAGCCGACAAGTTGCAGTTCTTTATCATTTGCATATTCTGCTTTTTATCTGAAAAAGATCCATTAAAAGGCAATATCTTCTAAAGCTGGCATTTATTAGCTTGTGCTGCTGAATGTTAATGGGGATCTTTAAATATTAAATACTTTAATTTGATTCTTAGCAGGTAAGATGCTGAAATCAGGTTGAGTGTGAATGTTTGAGCCCCAAGAGTCACAGCTAAATGCCACATTCGGCTCCTTGATTACCCACCAGCACTTGTATTAAATGTTAAATGTGGGAATAATTCCTCTAATCATGGCTCATAGATATGGGGTCAAATGATTCTGAAAGAAAGGTCAAGAAAAAGAGTGAAAAAAGGACGGAGAGTTATACACTGTGTCAGTGCCATTTAAAGACTGGTAATATATTATCTTCACAAAGTAATATATTATCTTAAAATAGTAAGATGTGTTCCTTGGTGCTTTAATGGATAGTAAACCCAAACATTAACAATTTGTATATCATTTGTATATCACCCTCATGCCGTGACAAACCCATATTACTTTTTCTCCTATGGAACGCAAAAGGAGATATTAAGAAGAATGTCGTCAAATCAATTTTGCCTTTAATTGCAAAAATTGCAATTCAAGATCCTTAATTTAGGAATATCTAACATAACTGCAGTGACTATAAACATTGCTTTAGAGATTGGATAAAGGTAACCATAGTGATGGTTTGTTTCTCTTAGGAGTTGCGGCAGTGTATGCACAGAGCGCCTGTGGCCGCTGAAAGTCGGTTGCGTTACCCACTGCCATACCCACAAGACCCCCCTCCTCTTCCACTGGTACTACAACAACCTGCTGAACTGCAGTATGGAAACCCCTATTCAGAGCAAGAGACTCTGGGTAGGGAAGCTTCCCATATTCAATACATTTTTAAAAGCAAATTGTAGTTGAGTGCAACTGGATTTTGTATTGCACTATTCAAAGGTTTCTTGTCCTCAGACAGAGCAGATGGTGCGTTATCCCCTGAACAAACCTGCCGGCCGCCTCCCTTGGCTCCACCACCCTGGGGTGGTCCTGTGGTCTGCAGCCAGCCTTCACGGAGTCTCAGCCCCCCTGATGGACTTGAGAACCCAGCTGAGGAACGGCCTAATGTAAGGACACATACTTGGAGCCTCATTAAATTAATATGGAAATATAGAAACCACCAGCAGAACAGCTACATATACTGACACAGAACATGTCTATTATATGTCTAACTTCAAACTGCTAAAAGTAGTACAAAATCTGCTAACATACATACGTAGATTGACGAGACTTCTATTTATTTGTTTTCACCCAGGCAATGGCATTTTAGAGTCTTTGCTCATCTGAAATGCATCACTAAAACGTGCCCTGTCAGATGTTAGAATGGCAATAAGCAGATGGGTTTTTTTTAGACATTTAAAGCTTTGGAATATGTATGAATTAGTTCATTTAACTCTTCCTATAATGTTCAGTCATTTTTGACCAAAATCAATTGTTATGATGTAATAAAAATGGTTTTGGTTACCGGAGTGGTACAAGACTTTCCTCCATAAGCCATCTGAGCACACCAAAATATTGTGGACTTGATTCGATAAGTCAAGTGGTCGTAAAAATTATGACACCTTTACTGTTCTTGGTCAAAATTAACCAACTGTAGGAAATGAATGGGAAAGACTAAAAAACAGAGCAAATTTTTATTTATTTGTCAAATACACTGTATAAATCAGCTACAATGCAGAAGAAACACACACAGAAATGGAGTGAGACTTTACAACATTCAGAGTGCAAAACGTACATCCCCCTCCACACATACACACACACAAAAACTGGTGACATTATAACTATAATTTTTATTTTGTCAAATAAAATCTATAAATCAGCCACAATGCAAAACATACACATAGACCATAACACATACACACACAACACACATGCACATGCAGCACATACAGAGAACAAAGAATTTCTATTTTATACACTAATTGAATTTTCACAGTCCATTGCTGTTTATTTTGGTTTATTACTTTTCATTTTCTTGACATTATTATAAATGTGCTTTACGTTATTGCATTTTGATGTTTGAAATAAATGACTGGTAACAAATGATTATTTTATTTCTTCTCTTATAACACCAAGTCAGGTTTGACTGTGAGCATATTGTGACATTACTGCAAAAACTGACACTTCAAAACAGTTAAAAACAAAAACAAATGCTAAACTTTGACAAACAATTGTTTGATAATGTCTTAATATATATCTAAATGCATAACTTGTGATAATGTTTAGAATTACTACACAGTAAGTGACTGCAGCCATCTACTGGCTATTATTGACATACCATGATTTTCAAGTCATGTTATTTTTCTTTTTTCACCAGGTGGCACCAATCTGCCATCAATACAGGAAACATTCTCATATTTTCCTTATGTTTCAACTAGGTCTTTACTGTAGTGAAGTTACATAAATTGCAAATGATTGGTGACATTTATATGAAAATAAGATGTAAAAAACATAAAATCCCAAAAGAAGTGCATAATTTCATTGTTTTACTTCAGGCATGAAGAAATGTTATAATTTCTTTAAAATATTTTTTAAAGTTACACCTGTACTGTGTCCAATCAAAAACGACTGCAAACAGCAAAGTAGGCAGCCCTACTTGATCAGAATAGAAGGGTTAAGAGGTTAACTAGATGTTTACACAAACAAAAATGCAAAAAATAGAACGCAATGATTTTAAAATTATGTGCTTGTTATTTAATGGACATCTCGTGATATACAGTACATGTGCTTTTTGGGAGCAGTATTGTTAACCAACACTCTTGGTAATACTGTAGGCTTTCTTTTAAATTTTGAGCTAATAACCGGGCATTAGTGTGTCAGTTATAGATTGCACCATCAACCACATCACTGTTTTCTTCGCAAATATCTTTACATTCATGTGATGTTCCATTGTATCTTTTCTCACTCCTCAGCCACCGTCACTTTTCTTCCTTTCTATCAACCCTTTTTCTTGGCTTCCACCTTTGATTGAAACTCGTTTAATCTTTCCATCCCTCTTTCTCTCTTTTTCTGTTTCTTTCCTTATTCACTACCTTCTGCATTCCTCGCACCCCTAGACCTCAGCTCATAGGTGACAAAGGTGGTTCATTTGCATGAAATGGCAATTAAGGCTTTTCTCTTTTGAGCTCATTAGTGGATTAGAGTGACCAGGGTAGAGGCTCGTTAGAGAGAGATGTTGACGAGGGCTATGTTAATTGGCTGGGGGTGCCGGCCTGTGATGTTTGAGGGTGCAGATCGGCGGTGACCCCTTTCTCTTCCTCTCTCATTTGCTGCATTAAAAGCCCATTAACCTTTCGTAGGAAGCCGGATGTGCGCAGACAGACGTGGCTTTTCGTAGAATGTGTGGGTGCGTGTGTGTCTGTGTGAGATCCAAGCTGTTATGTCTCAATAGAGAGGTGACCGTTAAATGTGTCTGCTGTAGATTTTTTAGTAAGGTCTCAGTCAAGAAGAATTGATGTGAATGTGTGTTTAATTTCATTTTTTAACTCTTTATTAGGGAGGTGATGGTGAGGCCCCTGCAGTCTGTGAACATCAGAGCCTTGAATCCAATGAGAGCCACACCAGCTTCTGCTTTGACACCAGGTAAAACCTACATATGCACTTACTTTACACAAGCATAGTACTCACACTTGACCTTCCATTTCCAAAGTGACTACTGATCAGAAGTAATATCAACTGTAGCTATGTTTCCATCACGTTTTTTTATGCGCGTTTTGGGATATCGCATAAAAACTGCTGGATGGAAACACCAAGATGCGAATAATTCTCCAAAATGCACATAAAAAATGTATACACTCGCTTGAGGTGGATAAATATTTAATTTGATGAGAAGAAATGTGCATAAACTATGATGGAAACACATTTACAGAATAAACTCCTATTGAATTTGTTATTTTCACAAATTTGTTGAATTTGTGAAAATAAAAGTTGCACATCAAAAAGGTCATGTGACTGAAAAACTCATTCATCTTTAGACTAACCAGCGGACCAATCATCGCATCTGTAACAGTGTCTAGAAAATCCAAAGCCTACAAAGATTTTTCTTACCTCATTATTGATTAGAGTTCTAATTTATACATAAAAATTGTTATTTTGCATTTTTAATCCAACTTTATTTCCGAGATGATAATTAGACGCCACTTTCTGAACTAAACATGCAAGTAGTGAGGTCATGTGACTATGTAGCATACTTAGGTAGTATATAAATTAGGTAGTATAAACGGCACAGTATGTAGTAAGCAATAAGCTAGTTTTCCATTCTGAACAAAGCATGTGTCCCCTTGCAAATTTGTTTTTATTTGCAACAAAGTGACAGTTAATAAGTGGTAAATTTGCAGCAAACAAAACAATTTGCCTCAATTTATTGCCAGAAGTATGAAGCTTGTTACCGGTTTTGGTAAATTTGCAGCAAAGTGAGCAAACCTTTCACTAAAATGGACAATTTTAACACTTGAAGCAACAATGAGTCTGTTTACATGCACATCAATACGCTGATAACTCCTGAAAAACAGCTTATTTAAAAAAAAGCAAGAAAACATCTCCGGTTACTCTTGTAACCTCGGTTCCCTGAGAAGAAGGGAACGAGACATTGCTGAATGCCGGCAAACACTATTGCCAATCATAAGATTGGCATTATGATATAAAGGCTTCATCTAGGTCATGGAAAAGGAATTCCCTAAAGCATTCAGCAATGTCTCATTCCCTTCATCTCAGGGAACCGAAGTTACAAGAGTAAACGGAGACGTTCCCTATCGATTCAGTTCACGAGACATTGCTGAACGCTTTGGGTAACGGAGTCCCATCACGCTGCGCTAAGTAACGTAATACTATTGGAAGCACCAGGGTATAAAACACTTAAGAATATCTATACCATGTCACAGGCCCGTCGGGTGGTGACTTAGTATAATATCTCTTTAGTGTGTATGAAAATGAATAACCCCACCTGGTGAAAACCAGTTGGGAAGTTAATCTTAGTCTGAGGATGAGTATGAGTCATATAATACACACAGTATTATTTAACCCCTTCGTACCAAAGGAAGGGAGGGAGGTTTTGTTATTTTTATTGGAAGTGCTTGTGACTTCTAGTGGGAGTAAACTGGGTAGTGGCCTACACAGGGGACTGTATTGAAATATAACAGGTAGCCCGCCCGTGATAAGGGGCTCGGGCTCACCCGCCGGGTGTTGGAATAGTAAATTCTCTAGACAGAGAGGACTCGTGAAGCAATGGATGCCACGTCCAGTTTATAAAACCTCGCGAATCTGTTTTGCGAAGACTATCCTGCTGCAAAGCATATATCCTGTAGGGATATACTGTTTGTCCATGCCAGTGAAGAGCCCATGCCTCTAGTTGAATGCACTTTCACGCCAATAGGGCATCTCACGCCCTGTGATTCATAAGCGAGGGCGATCGCATCAACAATCCAGTGATATCGTTGTTTGGAGATGGACATGCCTTTTGTGTGTCAATCATAACAAACAAAGAGCTGATCTGACAGTCTAAACTGGCAAGTGTGCTCCACATATGTGTGCAATGCCAGCACAGGGCATAATAAATGTGCTAACTGCTCCTCATCTGAATTAGACTGTGGAGAATAGAAAGCTTGTAGGTGCACTATCTGAGCCCTAAAGGATGTGGAAAGCACCTTAGGCACATAGCCTTTTTTGGGTTTGATGGTGGCTTTTGAAAGCCTGTGACTGAATTCCAGACATTAACTGTCAACCAACAGCGCCTGTATATCGCCAACCCATATGATTGACGCCAGAGCCAACAGTAGTGCCGTCTTTAAAGAGAGCACACAAACTCAATGGATTCCAAAGGTTCGAACGGGGGGCTCGTGAGCGCCCTCAGCACCAGATTTAAATCCCATGTTGGAACCGTAGCAGGGCGAGGGGGGGTCAAGTGCCTCGTTCCCCTAAGGAACTTTATGATTAGAGCCAGCCTCTGGGGCGTGAAATGTAGAGATGGTCGCTACATAAACCTTAAGCGTTGACGGAGTAAGACCTGCGTCCAACCGCTCTTGAAGGAATGTAAGGATCTCCGTTATGGGGCAATTCACTGGGTCTTTGCTGCGTAAAGAGCACCAGTCCGCAAACACGTGCCATTTTAGTGCATAGAGGAGTCTCGTAGACTGCGTTCTAGCCTGCAAAATCATGTTTATTACAGACTGAGCCAATTCTGTCTCGTTCGTTGTGCTCCGTTCAGGGGCCATACATTTCATGAACGTGCGCGGTGCCAGAGACAATCCGAAGGGAAGGACTTTGAATTGATATGTCATCCATTCAAACGCAAATCTCAAGAACTGCCTGTGGTGCGGTACAATTCAGATATAAAGTATGCGTCCTTTAGATCTATTGATGCAAACCAGTACCATGGATGGATGTGCGATAAGATCTGTTTATGAGTTAACAACTTGAATGGGCATTTTGCCAGAGCACGATTCAAGCGTCTCAGATCTAGGATCGGCCGAAGCCTGCCATCTTTCTTCGGAAAGGTTAGCAGCTGTAAAACCCTTTGCGGCCGTGGCAGCTCAGAACAACCTCTGTTGCATATTTTGCGAGGAGATTTCTGCACGTAATACAGGCACGTCCCGTGACAGAACCTTTGAGGACAAAACGCTGTTGAAGCGAGGCGGTCTGCATGCGAATTGGATAGAATACCCGTGTTCGATCATTTTTCTGACATGCCCGTGAGCGCCCGCCACGCGTTCACATAACGGGATAGCGGGCGCTTTATATTTGACATTAATTGTGATAGCGCGCCACTCACCATTGGGAAGCAGTTGTGCACAGTGTGTGAAATGGGGAAGCAAGGCAAATTCTCAAGAATGGCCTGAGCCAAAGTTAATAAGTACACTAAGGTATGGTTTATGAGCATGCAAACATAAGAGAGAGAATTGTTTGTATGTGATCATTATGAACAGAACTCTATTAAAATGTCACAGGTGCAGATAGGCTGGAGGCAACCGTCTTTCTGCGTTTTGATGAGAAAATAATGGCTGTGACATTCTTTCTGTGCACGGTATGGGGAATGACCCCATTGCCTCTCTCACAAGGAGATTTACTATCTCGGAGTGCAGAATAGGCATGTCCTGCACTGTAACATAGATGATTGAACGCTGTGATGCGAGGCGGCCGTGTCGCGAACCGGAATGTATAACCACACACTAGCATTTTTTTAACACTGAGAAATGCTCAGTAACGTGTGCCATGTGACCGCGTAAACATTTTGTGTGGAGTGTGGGCTGATTTTTCTCTGAGATGCCCGGATAGCTGCCGCTTATCAGATGAGCGAGATAACAATAGACACCAATCGCCCGCAGTTATCACGGCGAATGAGTTTGTTTGGAGAGAAAGAAAAATCTTTTTTAGACTTCAGCGCACGTCGAGCAGCCTACGAGGTACACACGCTATTCAAGCAATATATAGAAAGTGTTGCAATAAAAACTGACTCGTTCCCGGCGAGAAACATAATAGAAAAGGCATGAGCTCTAGATTCCTTTAAACACTATACTTCCGGGGGGATTCTTCCTGTCTTCCCTATCTGCGTCTCCGTACAAAGATGCTGAAATATGCCTGAGGACGGCAGCCCCTCCGATCTGGGTGCACACAGAGTAGGGCACGCGCCAGGTCTCAATAAGTTCCGTGTGAACCTCAGGAAAGAACGACACTGCTTTCCGAACCATGGTCTTTTGACGGCGGATGGTGTGCAGGAATCATTCATTCAGACGAGAATTTCCAGCTCAACAGGAGGCGACCACTTAAGGCCGAGCTCCTCGACCGCCCGCACAATGACGCGGAGTAACTCGTATCAATGGCCAGTGCGCGCTCCTCACCCTCGCTTGGGGTTGGGGCTGCAGCATCCGATGCTGCGAGGGACACACATATCTTTGTCAGACCCGCCGAATACGTCAACACTGCGCTCATTCATAGAGGGCCGGAGGTCATCACGTGCATACTGCACTTGCGAAGACGCTGCGTGGAAAGATCGAGGGGCTTGTGGGGCTTGCTCCGGCAGAATGAGGGTGACCCTAGAGCGGAGCGTCTTGAGATTCATGTCCTCACAGTGAGGGCAGTCTGTCCCCATGAGAGCTGCTTCTTCGTGGGTGGCCCAGACAGCAAACGCAGCTCTTATGTTGAGTGATGTGTCGCTCACAGGAACACTTGCGATATGACATCTTTAAAAAGACGTCTTTCTTATGAGTTTTTTACGTCACTTGGATGGAATATATATATATATGAAAGGATACAGCTCCTGCCTGGATGCTGCGGGAAGCGGGTAGATATCTCGCTGAGCGAAGAACCCGATCCTGCTGAGAGGAGGAGAGACTTCTTCGCCGGAACACTAGAGGGAGTGGTTGATCCTCGCTGCAGGCGCTAAGAGTCAGGTGAAGAACGTCCTGATTCGTCTGCAGGGAATCCCGTCTGCTGATGGGTGTCCGTCGACAGTGAAGAGAGGGCTGATCCAGGTGATTAGTCAAGACGAGATGATGAATAAAATTCTGAAGAAATGGTATGTGAGCACCCACTTACATAGGGCAAATGTGCACCAAAAGGGTGGGGCTCAAACACCATTGCCAATCATAAGATTGGCGTTATGATACAAAGTCTTCAACTAGGTCATGGAAAAGGAATTTCCCAAAGCGTTCAGCAATGTCTCGTGAACTGAATCGATAGGGAACCACGTTTACATGAGATTTGGAATAATCGCGTTATTCTCTGCTTTTGACATCAAACCGCGAAGAAGCATGCGCACAACACATGCGTACATTGGATCAGCCAGTAAGAATGCCAAAAATGGTGTTTACATGCAACACAAAATCAGGCTGATGGGCAAAAATCTACCCTAGTCAATCGGTTTAATCTTAAAAGGATAGTTCACCTAAAATTGAAAATTCCCTCATTTACTCACCCTCATGCCATTCCATATGTGTATGACTTTCTTCTGCAGAACACAAACAAATATTTTTAGAAGAATATCTCAGCTCTGTTGTTCCTCACAATGCAAGTGAATGGTGACCAGACATATGAAATTCCAAAAATCACATAAAGGCTACATAAAAGTAATCCGTAAGACTCCAGTGGTTAAATCTATATCTTCAAAAGCAATATGGTAAGTGTGTATGAGAAACAGATTAATATTTCATTTATTTTTTACCATAAATTTCACTTTCAAAATGTAAAAGAATGTGAAAGTGGAGATTTATGGTAAAAAAAGGACATAAATATTGACCTTACACAGATGAAGGAAATTCATTTAATGCATTTACATGACCACACATGTTGTCGGTTTATTAACCATAATCAGTGTAAGAACGTGCATGTAAACGGGCTTATTTACATGGGAAAATAACAAATGGCGAATTTGAGGCATGTTTGCCACAGCGGTTTACCAGAATTCTAGATTTTTGTAATGGTTGCCATAGTAGTCTGATTGAAACATTCTCTCTGTCCTCCACTCTCTCCGTCCTTTTGTCTTTTTTCATTCAGAGCTGACGTTCACAAGCGTTGTCCTCTTTGTGAGGTGATCTTTCCTCCACATTTTGAACAGAGCAGTTTCGAGCGACATGTGGAGTCACACTGGAGGGTGTGCCCTGTCTGCAGCGAGCAGTTTCCTCTGGACTGCCAACAGCAGCTCTACGAGAAGCATGTGCATACACACTTTGATGGCAACGTTCTCAACTTCGACAACATTGATTAGAGAGAAAAAAAAAAAAACGTGTGTCTCTTGCTGCTTTCTGCTTTTATTTAAATATAAAATGCCTCAGGAGGTGAAGGGGCTTCAGTGTTTTGTTTGACCTACGTTGATGATATAATTTTAATGTAACAGCTGCACAACTTGTGCCAGGACGATTACAATCAGAATCTATGATTTGCACATAGATGTGCATTATACAGATATTTAAACTTCAAAAGGACAGAAAAGAGTACTATGATATTGTTCTTCAGGTGTAATAGAAATAAAAAATTAATAAATTAAAAGTACTTTAGTTTTAAGTTTTTTTTACTACTGTCAAACTGATTGCGCTTTAAAAGTTAAAGGCTTTAGGTTGGTGTACATGAAATTGTTTATGAAAATGAAGACTTTATTTTTTAAAGGACCAATGATGCAATTATGTGTCACTTTAGTTGGCCAAAAAGAATTGGCTATCATTAATAAACTGAAGAGGTCAAACCCTTGGTCACTAGACAGACCCTTAAGTGACTATAAAATTGCTATCTCAGAAACACCTTTTTGTGCTGCATTAATGTGCATTAATACATTAATTTAAAGGGATAGTTCACCCTCAGTCCCTATTCACTTGTAAGAAAAAGTCATACAGGTTTAGAATATGGTGATTAAATGATGGCAGGTGAGTAAATGATGACAGGATTTTCATTTTTGGATGAACTATCCCTTTAAATTTATAGCCAGATTGACCAAGTGATTGAATCTTAAGAGTCGCTGTGTTATAACTATAACTCTCAATTTGGCAGCAACTTTTCAAAGCATCATTGGTTCAGACATCTTATGTTGAACAATTAAACATTACGATACATGTACTGGTTTCAGCATTATATACGTCACATTTTACTAATGACATACAGTGCACAGACTTGATAACAATCACAGTTGCTGCTTGAAATCCATTCATCCAACATAGGTGATGCTACTCACTGTAAATGTGACAGGAAGTGTAACTTGGGCTTGCTCTGTGTTTGTATGTGTCAAGTGTATGTTTATTAATAAAGAATGCTACAGCTCCAGTTCATAAAATCAAATATTTGTCCTTGGTAATGGTCATTAAACATCAACATACCTAAACCAGGGTTTTTACACCTTTTAAACCATCCACTACCTTTCCAGTTGGATGTTACAAAGTATTGAATTATATTTTTATATTATAATTTAAAATATTTATTATTATTTATATTAAATATTTTTACAATTTAAAATATTTTAAAATAAATTTTAATTGCTCACAAAGAGCAATTTCACTATAGAAGTTTTTAAGAAGGTTCTGACCTGGATATCAATTTTAAAATTCCCTGATAAACCTATGCCAGGGCATTCTATGTTAAATGCTGTATGAACAATACAATCACAGAAACGGGAACCGTATTTTGTTTGCTTTTCTTTATTTTTGTACCATTGTCCTAAGTTTTTCATTGCAGCTTAAAGATAAAGACATCTCAAAAGAGTCTCTCATTCGATCACACAAACACGCACACATTGTACATCATCACACATACAAATTGCCTCTGTTCCACAAAATGTTTTTCACAAAAACATACAGTACGAAAATATAATTTCAAAACCACTTTACAAAAGACTTGCAATTCAGTACATTCACTATATAGTATATCAAACGTCCTCCAAAATAAATGCATCTCAGTCACATTACTCTACATTTTAGGTGTGAGAATTTTAGGTTACTCGCGTAAACCCGGTTCTCTGATAACAGGAGTGAGGTATCTCACTATGGGAATTTGCCTCAGGCGTATCTGACACTGGAAGCAATGACACCACGTCTGTCAGCTGACAGACCAATCACAGCAGTGATAAGGGAGCCCCACCTCCCTATATAAGGCACATCACACTTCCCTCCTTGCAGTTGCACGGAGAAGAGATATGCGGAGAATGAAGAAGAGACCTGTGGCTGATTACTCATCCTCAATGCCTTCGTTCTCTACAAATGTAGAGTACGAACTGGACACATGCAATTAAGCCGCTCATCCTCCGACAAGGAAAATGGCAGCGGGAGAAAAGCCGGCTCACAGCTGGGTGCGGAGTCGCTCACCTTAGGCACAAAGGCTGGGTTCGTTTTAAGAGACACTCTCGACAAATCCACCACAAAGCGCATACAAGAGTGATGTACTGACAAAGCATGGAGTTTAATAACTAATTTGTGTTCGTCAGAGCCAGTAACAAAGCTGCCTTTAGCCAAAGGAGCTTCAATTTCATACTTTTAACTGGCTCAAAGGGAGGCTCAGAACTACGAACAGATCCCATGATGGAACAAGCGGTTTTGACACCCTTTTCAAACATTGTGCACCCCTCATAAACCTGCAAACAAGCGGGTGTTGACCTATTGTACTCGAGTCAATTCCTGCATAACAGGCCAATATGGCAGCGAGATAAACCTTGACAGTAGAAAAGGCCCTGCCTTTATCCAAAAGTTCCTGAAGAAAACACATAACATCTGCCACCAAACATAAAAATGGAACAATGTGTCTGTGCACACCACTGTTCAAACACACTCCACTTCTGATTGTACGCTGAGCGCGTTGAGGCAGCCCTCGTGCTCTGAATTGTTTCAATCACCCTTGGGGGTAAACACGAGACACTCAAATTTAGCCTCTCGTGGGCCAAGCTCAAAGAGCTACTTAGTCTGGGTGAAATATTTCCCTGCGCAGCGGGAGGGGCAAGGCTGGCCATACAAGAGTTGTATTATTTCTGCCAGCCACAGATTCCCCGGCCAGTACGGGGCGATCAGTATGACTGAGTGACCGTATTCTCTTACTCTGAGTTGGAATGATTAAACTCAGTGGGGGAAACACATAAAGTAGCACATATGGCCACGGATGCGCTAGAGCATCCACACCCATAGAAGCACAGTCTCTCACCAGAGAGAAGAACAGAGGGCAATGAGCATTTTCGTGCGATGCGAAGAGATCTACGGCAGCTCGCCCGTATCTCTCCCACAGCTGACTCACCACCTGAGGGTGAAGCTTCCACTATCCGTACAGAGGATTCTCCCTGGACAGGAGATCTGCCCCCGTATTCATCACTCCCAAAACGTGCGTCGCCCGCAATGAGAGAAAGCACGCACCGCTCCACACAATCAGCTTTTGTGCCAAGCTGTGAAGTCACTGTGAACGTGTGCCCCCTTGTCTGTTTATGCATGCCACTGTTGTCATGTTATCCGAGTGCAAATAGTGCAAAGTGCATCAATGCTAGTAATACTGTCAGTAAAAAAGTTTATGTGCGCGTAGCATAGTGACGCGGGCAAAACCCCATTCACTATTCTGTCTTCGCACACCGCACCCCAACCTGTGAGTGACGTGTCTGTCATCACCACTTTCCTCAGAGAGACTGGCCCACAGAGATTCCCCGTGAAGGAAAGCAGGTATTCTCCAGTAACGGAGAGCAAGCATCCCCTCTGATGTCACTGTCACCCTGCGATTTAAGTGACAGCGAGGACACAAGTGCTGCGCTGCTATCCAGTCCCAATAACGCAATAGTCCCAATGGAATGACTGACACCGTTGAGCCCATCAAACCCAACAGGCGTAGAGTCTTTTTTTCCCTCTCTGAAAAAGGGACAAACAGCTGTGAATCAATCCGATGCGCTCCTCTGACAGAAACGCTCGATACAGATTGGAGTTTAATCTAAGACCCAGATATATTATTTCCTGCGAGGGCACCAGAAAGCTCTTTGTCTCTGTGTAGCGGAGGAGGGCGGGGCCGGGCTGGAATGACGCACGCCCAGTCCCCAATCAGCCTGATGGGGCGCGCGAGGGATAAAGGCGGCCGGGACGACAGTTCGAGAGAGAGAGAATTACAGGCAGCTGCCCTGTGTGTGGTTATGTTTGTGTGTTTTTGGTTAAGTTGATCATTAAACTATTATTTGTATTCTCAAGCCGGTTCTCGCCTCCTCCTTTCCCTCTAACCCCCTTACAGTCTCGTTTATTTTGAAACCTACAGTTGAAGTCAGAAGTTTACATATACTTAGGTTGAAGTCATTAAAATTAATTTTTTAACCACTCCACAGATTTAACAGAAGCAAACTATAGTTTTGGCAAGTCATTTAGGACACCTAATTTGTGCATGACATGAGTAATTTTTCCAACGATTGTTTACAGACAGATTGTTTCACTTTTAATTGACTATATCACAATTCCAGTGGGTCAAACGTTTACATTAAGTTAACTGTACCTTTAAGCAGCTTGGAAAATTCCAGAAAACGATGTCAAGCCTGTAGACAATTAGCCAATTAGCTTCTGATAGGAGGTGTACTGAATTGGAGATGTACCTGTGGATGTATTTTAAGTCATACCTTCAAACTCAGTGCCTCTTTGCTTGACATTATGGAAAAATCAAAAGAAATCAGCCAAGACCTCATAAAAGTCTGGTTCATCCTTGGGAGCAATTTCCAATCACCTGAAGGTACCACATTCATCTGTACAAACAATAGTATGCAAATATAAACACCATGGGACCACGCAGCCATCATACCGCTCATGAAGGAGACACATTCTGTCTCCTAGATATGAACGTTGTTTGGTGCGAAAAGTGCAAATCAATCCCAGAACAACAGCAAAGGACCTTGTGAAGATGCTGGAGGAAACAGGTAGACAAGTATCTATATCCACAATAAAACAAGTCCTATATCGACATAACCTGAAAGGCTGCTCAGCCACGAAGAAGCCACTGCTCCAAAACAGCCATAAAAAAGCCAGACTAAAGTTTGCAAGTGTACATGGGGACAAAGATCTTACATTTTGGAGAAATGTCCTCTGGTCTAATGAAACAAAAATTGAACTGTTTGGCCATAATGACCATTGTTATATTTGGAGGAAAAAGGGTGAGGCTTGCAAGCCGAAGAACACCATCTCAACCATGAGGCATGGGGGTGGCAGCATCATGTTGTGGGGGTGCTTTGCTGCAGGAGGGACTGGTGCACTTCCAAATTAGATAGCATCATGAGGAAGGAAAATTATGTGGATATATTGAAGCAACATCTCAAGACATCAGCCAGGATATTAAAGCTCATCGCAAATGGGTCTTCCAAGCAGACGAAAAGGCCGCCTGACGATCCGGGTGGAGGTGATTTGCCATCGATGCCTCGACTGGAGGGGGGCTGATCATCCATCCTGTGCAGATTCCTTCCCCTTTGCTCTGCCGCTTGGTAAACTCGCAGTTGCCATTTCAGAAACCTGAGCTCAAGAACATAGAGCCAGTTCACCACAACATGCCACTCAATTCTGTGTTAATCCCCGGATCTCTCTTTAATGTGATAAGACCAGCCGATCTGCCACACCATCACGACGTGGTTTTAACTCTACCGAAAAAATAAGTAAACCCACCTTGACGCGCTGGTTTATGCCCGGAGAAATACAGCAGAAAAGTATATTCACTTCGACAGTGAATATGTTCACAAAAGAAAAAAGCCGCGCTCTGCAACGTACCTGAACGGCTCGTCTAACTAACTGTTTAGCGACCACTCCTTGCAAGTCCTGCTGAGGATAGTTTCCAATAATCTTCACAGGGAAGAGAATGAGAATGAAGAAGTGACCTGTGGCGGTGTCTTATATAGGGAGGTGGGGTTCCCTTATCACTGCTGTGATTGGTCTGTCAGCTGACAGACGTGGTGTCATTGCTTCCAGTGTCGGATACGCCTGAGGCAAATTCCCATAGTGAGATACTGAACGAATATTAGAAAGAAAACTCACATGGATCCTATCCATAAAATCATGTTTAACAGGTTTTAGTTTGTGTCTCAAAGCTGAGACCAAATCACACTGTAGTTGAAGAGAAGTACAAACGTACTAGTACAGCATCCAGAAATACACACAGACAAACTAACCTGACACCAGTTGAACTGGAAAATAACAGGACAGTGAGTCATCTAGAATGGGTCACTCACGGACAGGCAATCAAACATACTCCCTTATCCTGCTCCGAGTTATTTGGCATCTAAATTAAAGTGACTGTCCATTCATTCAACTTTAAATGGATAGTTCATCCAAAAAAGAAAATTCTCTCATCATTTACTCACCCTCATGCCATCCCAAAAGTGTATGAACTTTTTTCTTCTGTAGAACGCAAATGAAGACTTTTAGAAGGAAATCTCAGCTCAGTTGGTCCATACAATGCAAGTGAATGGTGACCAGAACATTCTAGCTCTGAAAATCACACAAAGGCATATGGATTAAAGGTAATCCATATGACTTCATTTCAGTGGTTAAATACATGTCTTCAGAAGATATAAGATAGGTGTGGGTGAGAAAAAGATCAATATTTAAGTCCTTTTTTACTATAAATCTTTTTTTTTTCTTCTCAATTTGCATTCTTTGTGCATATCGCCACCTACTGGTCAGGGAGAAGAATTTATGGTAAAAAAAAAAAAGACTTAAATATTGATCTGTGTCTCCTCCACACCTATCATATTGCTTCTGAAGATATGGATTAAACCACTGGAGTGTTATTGATTACTTTTATGCTGTCTTTATGTGATTTGTGGAGCTTCAAAGTTCTCTTCACCATTCACTTGCATTGTATGGACCTACGGAGCTGAAATATTCTTCTAAAAATCTTTGTTTGTGTTCTGCAGATGAAAGAACACATCTGGGATGGCATGAGGGTCAGTAAATGATGAGAGAATTTTCATTTTTGGGTGAACAATCCCTTTAAGCTTCTTCTTTCAAACTGTTGTAAGTTTTTCCATTTTCCATAATAATGGTTCATATGACCGATCTGGATATTAGTGTTTAACTGCAGATCCTGATACCCAGGATCCATCTAATGGCAAATCTCAAACTTTTCAATAAATGAAACCATTTGGAAGTATCCTATACTGACTAAATACCACCAACTTGTTTATTTCTAGAATGTACAGTCTTAGCGCAACAAAGTACCAAATAGTACCATGGTATTTTCATAGTTTATCTTTTATTGTATTTTTGGCCATGGTACCATGGTAATACCATGTTTTTTGAACATTTACGATGGTAATACAATACTACAGCATTCTTTGAAGTACCTTGGAGTTCCATGTAAACTGCATGGTATATGAATATAGTAATCATTCAATACCATGGTAAATGTCAAATAACCATTTTATTACCAACTGATACCAACACTATGCCATGGTACGACCACAGTATGTTTCGTAAGGTTCAGCACCCTACTTTTCACTTCCATGCTTCATAACTAGACATTTGGCAGTGCCATTTTTGGTCTGTGTTGTTTAATTTGACCAAAGTGAACCGAGAAAAACAGACTAGTGAATAGGAAAGCTTACTTGGTCCTTTCTCTGCACCAAAAGAGGTCAAGATCTTAGACGTTGCTAGTCTGCCAGACAAATAGTCCAAGACCTTTTACTTTGTAAACCACGGTATACTTATTTGGCTGACAATAGGACCGATATGAAATTGTTCCAGAAATAAAGTCGAAAAATTATATTCAAGCGTAGCTATGCATCTGGCACTATCAAACGGTAATACTAACAGTAATATCAATATAAATGATATAATACTTTCGACAACAAAGATTGTAACAGTAAGACTACAAGCCAAGAGACAGCAGAGCAGCTAAGTGATCATGTCATGCTAGCAAGCCATAGCCTACAATACAAGGTAAGCGAATGGCAACAAATACTTATTTACAAATACAACAACACATTAAAATCAAAGACAATCCCATGTAAAAAAAAAAAAAAAGAATCAACCAAGGCTGAAATAAGGCTGACAGAATCTTACGAGCTAAAACAGACAAACAATACTGCACGGCTGAGTACACAAACAGAAGTTTAGGTCCTCTTTAAGGCTGCTCCGCTAACAGGCACCATGCGGATAGCCAGATGTGACCCGATGTGTTTGGCACATCATCCATGTTTCTTCTTCAACAGTGGGTAAGAATAGCTTGGCACTTCTGCACTGCTGCCATAACAGCAGGGTGGCAGGGCAGAATAAAGATGTTACACTTCAACAAAAGTGTTTTTTCATTCAGGGATCATACTGAAACATATTGCTTGGACTTAAATGCAACTAGATTCATGAGAAACCGATTCTACTTCATGAAACTGCTTGAATGCAATCTCTAGGCAGTTGTCTAAAAAAGGCCACATGCAGACAATAACATTTTTACACAGAGGGTGCTGCATAAATGACAGACCCATGAAAATAAAACAGGAAAAGTAACGCTGTAACGCTACACTGCGTAATATCAGCCACTTTGATATTCTGTGTGGAATGTTTTGGAACGGAGTGGAACTTCAATGTTTTTCCATTTCCTGTTTTTTTTGTTTGAAAGTTGGCAGCTGTATCGTGACCTGAGATCAATATCCTTCCAATTCTGATAATAAAAGACTGCTTCTATACAATGCAAATAAAAATATGAAATGTTACTTCAAAAAAGGTCCATAAAGATGAGATAAACATTAAACTTTGTATAAAACAATATAAACGTTCTGAAAAATATATAATGGAAAATAAAACGTTTGGATAATACAACTTAGCTATTATATATATATATCTATATATATTTAAAAGTGTCTTTATATAATTTCATTTGTATACATATATGTTTCAACATATCTAAGTATGTTTAACAGGCGAAAAAAAGAAATGATCTAGAATCTCTCTGCTCTTCGTTTATGATTGTAAAATGTTTTCACTTAACTGATTTAAATATCAGAAACTAATGTTTGGCGTGTCCTTATCTTCAGCAGAGTACTTTCATTCTCAATGCCTTTTAAGTCATCATGTGTCACTAAGATAAAAAAAAGAAAAAGAAAAAAAACATGAAAGAAAAATAAAGGATATCTAAAAAAAAAAAGAAAATAAATGATATACAAGGAATGTGCAAATGTACAAGTATATCTACACGCATATGTAACCACATAAAGAAAAAAGAAAAACATCATTGAAAAATCAGCATTTGATCCCAGTTTAAGCGTGATACAAAATGTAAATGAAAAAATGTTTAGGTAAATGTGAAAATGACGGTGTGTGTGTGTGTGTGTGTGTGTGTGTGTGTGTGTGTGTGTATACATATATCACAGAGGTGGGTGAAAGTTGATGGTGTGATGTCTAAGGCCTTGAGAGGTTTTATAGCTTTTCCCACAGCGACACTTGAAGGGCTTCCTCACACGGATCTGTGTCCTGTGCCCATTTTTAGCATGGTACTTTATACCATTCACATTCTGAAATAGAGAAAAAAAATGAGATGGAGTCTAAAGAACATTCCAGCGATAATAATTACTGCAGCTTCCCCATCTGTCGTTGTAGCAAAATTTTCTAAAATGTCAAAAGATGTATTTAAGGGTTAGTCTAAGGTTACTACTGTATAATTAGTTTAAATTAAAGAGATAATTCACCTAAAAAGGAAAATTCTGTCATCATTTACTAACCATCATGTTGTTCCAAACCACTATAACTTTCTTTCTTGTGTCAAACACAAAAGGAAATGTTAGGCAGAATGTTGAGGTCACCATTTACTTTCAGTGCATCTCTATCCCAAACAGTGAAAATGAATAGTGACTGAAACTGTCAGTCTGGAACAACATGACGATGAGTAAATCATAACAGAATTTTAATTTTTGGGTGAACTGTCTCTTTACGAACAATAAATTGTGTAAGTGTGCCTTTATGCTCTTCAGGGCTGGGTATTGATACAGATTTCCCAATTCGATTGCAATTCACAAGCTCTCGATTCGATTCATATGGGTATATTTCAGTTCTAATGTCCGTTTTGCTTAAATATTAAAGATATTCTCTCCCAGCTAATGGTGTTAATTATACAGGGGGACCATCTAACAAGGCACATTATGAAAATCTTAATTTAACAAATAATATTGCATTTGTTTTCTTCATTTTGGTCACATTTTAGCTTTTAAAAATTTTCCAAATCCATGTATTCCATTTATAAATATGATATTATACTGCATATATTTTTTTACATGTGTATTGCATAATTTTTATTTACATTGTATTTACTTTGATTTGCAGAACACGTGCTAAAAATCGGTACTGTCTCTTTAAGAAAAACAGCAGTTCTGTAAAGAGTGTCTGTAAACAAGCGCATATTATCGTGAGAGGACTCCAGTGGCTTCTTTACCTCATCCGTGCAAGTGCTATTCGTGATTAAAATTAAATATCTATGTATAGATAGTGATGTAAAGAACAGAAAGGGTATTAAAAGTTACATTAATCAATGACAAATGGATTGCGTGGATCTCGTCTTTGGACACACATTACACAGAATGAGTCAAATTAACCTTAAACTCTCAACATTCAGTGAAAGGATACTGAACTTCTTTGCCAAAACTCAGTCACTGGTGAGTGAAATCTGAACATTTACCAACCAGTGGCTAATTACATACAAAGAGTTCCGCATATAAGTAAAAGATAAATCTTAGGATTTAAGAATCACTGTCGAGATGAAGTTCAAATGAAGATCGCGATGCATCGGAAAATCTATATTTTTACCCAGCCCTAATGCTTAGTGGGTGATTGCAAAATTAGATGAGCATGCTCTTTTCAAACTTTTGTTTTGGAACTCCATAAAGTCCTCAGAAAGACATGATTACAAACATGTGTGTGCAGTACCTTATATCTCTTCTTGCAGCCTGGAACAGGACATGCGAAGGGTTTCTCATCGCCTCCATTCATGCACATGGAGCTGAGGATGGACTCTGAGCTGATGGCACTTTCTGTAGTCCAGGACTCATCGCTGTCAGAGTCCTCATACTCCACTTCCTCCTCATCACACTCACTGCCTGGGGCACAACAAGAAACTTGTTAATTTGTCATTAATTTGCTTCATATATTTGCTGATGAAAGAGCTAATGAGAACTGAAAAAGTAAACGTGCCCTTTGGTCTAATTATCCTATGCTTCATCATAAGCATTTAAAAAAAAAAAAATAATAATAATAATAATATATATATATATATATATATATATATATATATATATATATATATATATATATATATATATATATACAGTTCAGTTCAGACTTAATATTTCTGAAAGTACTACTGTTTATGAAACACAGCCAGCTGATATAACCTCCTTGGATTTTATCTGGATTTAACCTATTTCAACTTAAATTATCAGGTAAATATCAAGTCTACTATTTAGGATTTGTTGCTGACTACTGGCTCGTTTATTAGTACAGAACATCAACTGATCTAATGACTTTTTTAAATTTACATTAGGAGACAAGTTGAGCTGCAGGAGGTGTGGACGGCACCCTGGCTTAGGTTTAAATGAACGGAAACTTTTGAGATCCAGACATAAACACACTCACACATAATGCATTCGAGCAGTTTTAGGTTAATAGGACATCTAACTCTCTGTTAGCAAATTGAACAAACAATAATTTAGGAGCTAAATTATCTGAAAAAGTCAGACCCTTTTTTATGCAAGGTAAGTCATATTTGGGAAAATAATATTAAAAGTATGAAAAAATCAGCTGTTAAAAGGATAGGTCACCCAACAATAAAAATTCTGTCATCATTTACTCACCCTCATGTTGTTCCACACAACATGTCTGACTTTCTTTCTTCAGTGGAACACAAAAGGAGATGTTTGGCAGAATGTTAGCCTCAGTCAGCATTCACATTCATTATATGGAAAAAAGATGCAGTGAAAATTAATGGTGACTGACTACATTTTTGGGTGAACTATCCCTTTAATATGCAAGAAAAGTTTAATTTGTGTAATATTAATTAAAAACTATGAGAAATCAGTAGCTGTTAAGGCACAAATAACATGATTTTTATTGAGAATTACAATCACTAATTTACACTATAAAGTTATTTTATAACAAGTTAATTGTAATGCTCGAATAGCATCTTGCATCTTGTTCTTAAATTTAATTTACACAAAATTTTGTTGTACATGCTACAATGACAACAAAGGAATCTAATCTAATCTATTATAATGTTTTTTTCTTACATATAGTACATCTATATTTTAGTCTTTCCAAACTTTATCCTCTCCTTATTACATGGCTCTCTGGAATACTTGATTTTGATTGGTCAATGGCACCAACTAGCGGTCTGATATTTCTGATTAACAACCGCACATCCACGTACCGCTCCGGGTATTGCAAGCCATCTTTCCTGCCTCACAGATCACTGTACGATCTCTACAAGAAAGCTAATAAAATGTTTTCAACTCAATGTTTTATGTCCATTAATTTATTTATTGGCAAGTAGTCTTGTAATAAGCTGGATAATGAGCAGTCAGATGGTCATTACATACAAAATAAACACCAACAGAACCCCGAAGAAAACTAGATGTGGAATTTAGCTATTCAGTGATTTACTTCTCACATAATGACATACTTTGAAAGCAAATCAATGTTTTATGTCCATTTATTTTTTTATTGGCAAGTGGTCTTGTAATAAGCTTGATAAAAAGCAGTCAGACGGTCATTATATACAAAATAAACACCAACAGAACTCTGAAACAAACCGGAGGTGGAATTTAGCTGTTTAGCGATTTATTTCTTGTCACATAATGACAATTTCAACATAAATCAATATTTCATGTCCATTTATTTGTTTATTTGGCAAGAAGTCTTGTAATAAGCTGGATAATGAGCAGTCAGATGGTCATTATCTACAAAATAAACACCAACTTAACTCTGAAACAAACCGGAGGTGGAATTTAGCTATCCAGCAATTTATTTCTTCCGACATAATTACATGATTTAAATGCAAATCAATATTTTATGTCCATGTATTTATTTATTTGGTAAGTAGCTGTGTAATAAGCAGGTTAATGTACAGTCAGCCAGTTATTATCACAAAATAAACCCCTCCAGGCTGATACAAGATCACCCTGCCGGGGTTTATTTTGCGGTAACAACCTGCACCACAACTGTACAGGCTGACTGTACATTATCCCCTACTAAACACACACTCACACACACACTCCAACAACCTGTTGGTGTACTGCTGCGGAAGGAGGATGATGGAGTGATGGGCGGAGTAACAGGTGGTGTTAGGCTGCCGTTGCTATGGCGAGGAGGCGTGGCTGTATTGTTACGTAATACACCTCCGGTGACTAATATAGCAATTTTGGGTTGGACCTTCTTCTTCAGACTTTCTTGCTCTCTGCGTGCTGCTTCAGTCATGAATCTAAACAAAAACAGAATACATGCCATGATAATGATGTAACCTGAGGTTCTTAGAATGACAGTAGTTTATAAAGCTACAATTGACAAGCTTTAGGCAATCATTAAAGTATGTCAAATTAAACAGTCATTATTCTTTACCGACCTCCCAAGAACCAAGCAATGTAATTTCTGCAACACAAGCGGCACCACAAGAAATTTCAAAAGTAATTTTGTTTTGTAACATAGAGAACTGAGGCCATGCATTATTACTATTATTATTTTTTTGGCCCTGTATTCTTGACTTCCTGCTATAGTGTCACAGAAATGACAAAACTTTTTAATTTTAAAATCCCTTAACTTGCTTTAATGTACTTCAATACATTTTTTAATCTATATTTTAGAAGGAAAGCATTTTTGTCCTGAAGTGTATTTTTTGTTTAGAACATTAGTTGACAGATATGACATACACACACGTGTACACACCTATTAATGTAGCTCAGAGCAACATATGTTGGCTGCTGCAGTTCCTGCCTCTCCAGAACCCTGGGATCTGTATCTGAGAGAGGTACAGAGAATACAAGCATATTAAACTGTAAAATACATAGGATAAAGGTGAAGGTGAAGATGCATGTATAGGTGTAAAGACGTTAAAGGTTATACTGGGTATGCAATATGTCATACAGTGGGCAAAAACTATTTGAACACTTAAGCCACACTGAAAAATGTATGAAAATCTTTGTATTATATAACAAAATATCAAATCAAGTGGCATTTATTTTAAAGAAAGGTAGAGCAAATACACTTTTCTAGCCAAACATTTCAAAAAAGACATTTGTTAGGTTTCATATAAATAAACAACAACAGATCGCTCAACATTGTTCAAGAAGTATAAGGACACTTTCTGGTTGTCAAACTTTGCGCAACATTGTTAATGAAATGAACTACACCTGTTAAAAATGGTTCATTCTTAACTGATTAGAGGCCATTTCACACCAAACACAAATTTTCGCTGCAATTTCTCACCATGATGAAGATTTTGAGTAGAAAAAAATGGATACCTTTGGAGCCTTTCATGCTGAAAATGAGCATTTGCACACAGACAATGCAAACGTTTTTTTTAGGGCAAGTTTGTCAATTTTTTCCCCCATTCGCGCTTGGTGATGAAACGGCCCGATCAATAATATTTGAGCTTTGGATCAAGTGTCAGGAGCTGCTGCAGTTCCCAAAACAAGCGCTAAAGCACAGAAAGTTGTTTTGCCCACCGACACTGAATGTAGAAGTAACTCAAGGAAGTAATCCTGAATAATAAACAACTTTACCATGGCTTTTCTTCACCAAATATGAATACTATTGCTATGACTTATGGATACTTGCATGTATAAAGTTAATCTTGAGGAAAAGTCTAGCATCATTTGTTTGCAGATGCCACATTTTTGTTATTTAATGCAATAAATTACATACATTTTAAGTGTCCAGAATGTTTTTGGAACCACTGTATACACTAACACATTAAATAACAGTGTGTTGTTGCTTAAAAATGTTCTTTTGTGCTTACTGTAAACTTATTCAAACAAGTTCCCCTAATGCCCCACCACAATTTTTCCATTCTGCTTGTGACAGCAGGTAGCTTCCAGTGCCTGAGGCACACCAGGCAATGCTTAAACTTTAATGTCTGCCAAGTGTGTGTGTGTGTGTGTGTGTGTGTCCTACTATCCTCTGTATCACGGCCTGAGACTGCCCTCATGTGGCAAAGAGACCCTTCTGATGATATTAAACATCTTGGTATGTCTATCTGTCTCTCTCATGTACACATGTGCACACACTTAAACATGTTATTTAATGAAGGTATTGTTTACTGTATGTGTTTGTGTGACAATTGTAGTATGTCAATGGATGCTTAGAGCTCATTAAAACTTAAATAGTGCACAACAGACCTCACAAAGAGAAAAAAAGACATGCAGAGGTGTGTGTGTGAGTGAGGCTGGCACATTCTGCACAATAATTTAGAGGGAAGAACGGAGTCAAAGAAAAGCAGGGTGTTCATGTTCAAAATGGTTTGCATTGCATGCGTATGCATAGTTATATTTGTGTATAACAGACAGTGTATATAATAGGTCCCATATGTCTAAATGAGGTATTTCCCAAAGCCATTAAAAGCATTCCACCGTGATCACTTAACCATTATTCTCCTTTAAAATGAAGTAACTTCTACACGCTCTCTTAATGCTTTGTAGAGTGTGCCAGGTCTCGCATACGTAAAACTCTTTTGTACTCTGTCACATTTGACACACAACCTCCAAAAGTGTTATTTGCAACCCAGTCGGCTTTAAGCACAACATTGTAACTTCTAGAATAGTTTAAAACATTTCCAAAACTCCAAAAAGACTGCAAAAGACAAATGAATTGTGCAAGTTACACATAATAGATATGTTTTCTTAGTCTTTGTTGTAAAAGCATTCCAGAGTGCCACCTGTATGTGTGTGTGTGTGTGTTTCTGCCTAAATCCCATCAGAGCTCTTTCTAGTGTCTGCACTGCATAAATTAGGCATTGCTCACCTCATAAAGAGGACCCTGCCTCACACACACTTTGTTGTATCTCAGGTGGTCCACTGAGGTGGTCTTCATCAGTGCTTTATTGGCATTTCCAAATCATTTTACCTGCTGGTGTGTACTTTAAAATGAAAGCTTAAAAATGTAAGTACTAACTTTTGAAAACTTACACTTCATGCAGACAAGTATTCACTTTTAATTGTAATTTATTTTAAGCATTTATTAAAAATATATATATTTTTTTTCATTTGTATTAGAGTTTAGTTTAAGAGCAATGGTAAAATTATATAAAAACACGTGTGTGTGTGTGTGTGTGTGTGTGTGTGTGTGTGTGTGTGTGTGGTGTGTGTGTGTGTGTTGAGATGGAGGTGAAGTGTAATTAAGTGTGCCAGGTGCAAAACAATGTAGGGAGGGCAAAGTTAATGTTTTCCAATTTTATGATTTCCCTTCACCTACAAAACAGAGGCACACAAGGTCCTTCCACAACCACAGGAAAAGGAGAAAGGAAATACGCAACTAAACACACACACACATTACATTACACTGAACACCCCAAAGTTAAGTTTTACATTTAGGAAAATCATAAATATTCAATAATGGCCGTCATAATTCAGCACAAACAACAACCATTCAAGCTGAGAGCACCACTTGTCCCTACCAGTAGCAGTAATATTGCATTTTAATGGGCCATGACCAGTATTAAATCCCTATGAAATCTTTATGTAGGGCTAATAATACTGGGCCCTCTGTGAGGACATTAAAGAACTTTCTGCCCATAAACATGCTCTATATTCACAGCCATATCATTAAATTCTGCACAAACCTCACTGGGCAATTTACTGCTCTCCTGTACAGATGCAACACTGCTTTGGGATCAGGTGGATCTAAACTACATAGAAATATATAAGTATAAGAACATTTTTGGGGTGTAGCTGGGAAGAAATAAGCTATTTTAAGGTGTCAGAACAGCAAATGTGCCACCCTGTGGTGGACTTTAACAAAAAACATCAGAAAGCTACATGTGGGTGTCCCTGTTGGAGTGAGTGCGTGCATCTGTGTATGTGTGTACAGAGGAGCCTGGCATGGTGCGGCAATGTAGGAATGCCGGGTTTGTTTTCCAGACGGCTAATTAAAAAGCAGTGGAGTGTTTTAATGTGCTGGAGAGCAGCAGGTCTCCGGATGGAGGGAACGGAGAGGAGGGGAAGACAGTGGGGAGGAGGGGATGGAGAGAACTCTAAACGAGGCTGTAATTACACTTCTCAGAGCTCAGCAGGATACAATGCTCCAAACACTTCTATATGTACACACACACAAACATGTTAAAGGACAAGCACACACACATGCAAAGGGAAACAAAAACGTAAACATTCACACTCACACAAATGCACAAAATATACACACATGCACATACAGCCAAACCCACACAGAGATTTGGGTGGGACTAGGAAAGTTGGTATAATGAATTTTCCACTGGATCTCACTAATTGCCTCATAAAAGGCCTGACGAGTCATTTAATGCAACTCTCTCTTTTAAACACACACACTCACAGTAAAATCATAATGATCTGAACAGAGCTGAATAGACTTATTTTATATAACAATCACTTCTTGATACTATCCCTGCAGAAAAAAAATAAAAATAAACTTAAGCCAGCCTAAGGTGGTTTGTGGATCTTAACTGGCCATCAGGATTGTCAGGGTGGTCTAGTTTGATGGTTTAAGAGGGGTTTTGGGTACTTGTTTGACTGGAAGACCAGCTGGCTGACCAACTGAATACCAGCTTCACCAGGCATCGAGACCAGCTAAACCATCTTAAACCAATTAAGACCAACAAACTATCTATAGGCTATAAGACATTTGTTTGTTTTTTCAGCAGGGAGTTTATTTTGCATTTGAAAAACTTTTACAATGATGGGAAAACACCAAAATTCACCACTAAACACTTAAGAACAATATTGGAAGAACATTACAAATATACACCATAATATCTCACAACAAGAACAATACTGAGGAATGAGCCAACGGATATTGTGTTACAAGCCTGACATCTATTGGCCACTGAAAGTAAAGTCACACAATTTTTAAAACTGACTCCAAAGTGTACTCAACACTCTGAATGCCTTATAGTCAAGGATGTAACTACATATTCAGGATTGGGGGTACCAAAAGTTATAATTTAATAATCAACCATGGAAAAACCCATATCAGTAGACCACTATTATGAATATTGGGGGGGACATGTCCCCCTCAATGTGTATGGTGGTTACGGCCCTGCTTATAGTAGCTATATTTCGGTTTAATAAAGTTCAGAAGAACGGTTTTAGGCTAGGTTAGTGCCAGTACAGAAATGCCCTTAGAGAATTCCGTGTAAATACGTAAGTAAGTACGTCTGTGCTAAGTCTCCTCATATGTTTTCAAATATGGGTTCTGAATAGCGCTGATTTTTTGTTTAGCTTTATATGGTTCAGTGACACATGAAAGAAAGCATTATTTATGCAAGCCCAACCATTCAAACTGCTCAACTGATGTTGTGTTACATTATCTTTCTCACATTAATTATTTCACCAAAGTTGAATTTAGTGTCCTTGTTGCTTTGTTGCCAGCTCTCAACACTTTTTACAGAGAAAGGGACAGAAAAGGTTTAGTAACCTGCAGCATAAACAGGACGAAATACACAGAGGATAACAAACAAACTCTAAAAAAGTATCTCTCTGTTGTCAATTGTTTATAATGATGTCATTTTTTACCTGCTACATGCAATTACAATAGATGGGAACACGTACCAGGCATGTACAAACAGGTTTCCATTCCCAAACACAAACAACTTACATAAATACAGGTCAGAATACCCGGAGCAACATCTAGCTGGCAAATGGAGGGTATATGACATAATCAAAAATTCCATTTGGCCTAAGCAACTACACTCTTAACAATAACGGTTCCAACAAAGTGGTTTTTGCAGCAATGCCAATGCCACAGAAGAACCATTCTTAAAAGAACCGTTATGAAAAAACTTTTTATAGTCTAAAGAACATTTTTCAACAACAAATAACCTATTATGCTATGGGAAGGTTCCATAGATATTAAAACTTTTTTTTTATTTTTTTATTTTTTTTTGTGATCAAATTTTTATTGAGTTACAGAATGTTAATGTACAGGAATAAAAAGTAAAATATAATCATAATTCTGAACACTTTTTTTTTTTTTCTCTCTAGATTACCCTCCCACATTCCCAAGGCGACCATACCCCCCACCCCCATCTCCCAAAAGTACATTCAGAGCATACATAAATAGTCTAGGAACAGTGCAAAACAAAATCCAAATACAATAAATAAAAAATATAAGAGTAGAAACATGAAACTGCTCCTTAATTTTTGAAATTGCGTCTAATCATGCTAAGATAGTCCTCTGAGAGGTTCCATGTAACCTTGCCACTGAGAGCTCCATGTTTGCAATGTCCAAGAAAGAACGCATCCAGTGAGTCCACGCTAGAGAGTGTGGAGGTTTCCAGCGCAAGGCAAGCATTTTCTTAGCAGCCGTAAGTCCACAGAAAAACAACTTTTTCTGAGTTAGAGAGAGAGTGTAAGAGGAGTCATCACTTAGAAGCAAAAGTCTTGGACAACATAATACCTCAAACTCCAAAATGTCCTTCAGCATCGTGGAAACCTGTTTCCAAAACTCGTTGACTTCAGGGCAATCCCAAAACATGTGTATATATGTACCTATGCACCCACTTGAGCAAACATTACATGTAGGAGAGGTGGAAAGCTTCATTAAATGATGCTTCCTGGGAGTGAGATACATCCTATGAATCATCTTGAAATGGATCAGTTGATGATTAGGGTTTTTAGAAACATGTTTGAGGTTAGCCCAAATTGAGTCCCAACATATGTCATTACTGTCTTCTGAGCCAATCCCATAATTATCTCTGTACCAAATGTCCACAACTGATAACTTTTTATAAGAAGCCTCCAAAAAATAACAGGTACAACGATGAAACCATACCCCTTGTACTTCCACATGAAGTATGCAACTTATGCAAAGTAAGACAGGGAATACTAGAGCCCCAAGGAACCCCATATGCACGCATGGCAGATCTCAGGCGCAGATGAAAAATGAAGTGCCTGGTAAATTATATTCTGCACGTAAATCATTAAACAGTCGTAAACCAAAGTCCACCCAAACATCAGCCAAAAAATTAATCCCTTTATCACACCAGTCAGAGAAAACAAAAGGTTTATTATCCGAAAGAAGACAATGATTACGGAATAACGATGAATGGGAATGCCACCAGAAATCTAAAGGTGGCGACAGAGGTATCATAGCAGAAAAAAAATTAATGCGAGGTAAAATATCCATTTTGATGACAGAAATCCGAGCTTGTAAAGATAAAGATAGTGTTGACCAACGAGTCAGGTCCATCGCTACACGATTATATATACCCTGGAAAATTTTCAAAGCTATTGTGTGCAGAGATGGAAATATGTCCACACCCAAATATCTAAAGCTGGTTACTATCGGTATACAAGATGGCAAAACAGACTTATAGCATGAATAATTTAAGTGCATCAATGAAGATTTGTTCCAATTAATCTTATACCCAGAGAATTGGCTAAAACAGTTAAATACTGACAAAATATGATGAATAGACTCAGCTGTATCACTAACATAAAAGAATCTCATCTGCATATAACGAAATTCTATGGGAAGTATTACTAAAAGTGATAGGACTAACCAAAGAATGTTGATGAATTTTCTGTTCAAGAGGCTCAAGAGAGAGTGCAAACAAGAGAGGCGAAAGAGGGCATCCTTGACGAGTCCCACGTAATATAGAAAACTTTGGAGAGGTGATGCCCCCTGTCATGACCACAGCAGAAGGATTGGCATATAATACTTTAACCATATTAATATACTCTCTACCTAAACCAAGGCATTCCAATACTGACCAAAGGAAATGCCATTCAAGCCGGTCAAAGTCTTTCTCAGCATCTAAAGACAAAGTTGCACATGGTATGTCCATTCCACTTGTCATGTGTATAATAAGCAATAACCGGCAATATTAAAGCTTCTTCATGGAACCATACATGCTGATTGAGAACCTTTATTTTTAAATGAGTGTATAAACAGACATACCCAATAAACTTCTCTTTCTATCTCTTTCACACACAGACACATGCAGGTACAGTTGTTCTTCCCGAGTTTTGAAGCACAAGCTCTGACATTTACGTATGATACTCGTATGTCAAGTAATTCTAATATTTTTATCAAACCAGCTACACTGAAAACCCTAATAAGTTGACTCTACTCGACTGATCGAGTAAACTTATTACCTCAGTTTAACTGAGTAATGTGTCTCCAAAACATGTGTAATTAACTTAACTTGGTGTTCACATGGAATGAACTTAACTATTTAAGATAAGGTAACTAGATGCAAGTAGACTAAACTCAGGCTTGCTTTTTTTTTTTATTTGGAATGCCCAATTCCCAGTGCGCTTTTAAGTCCTCGTGGTGGCGTAGTGATTCGCCTCAATCCAGGTGGCGGAGGATGAATCCCAGTTGCCTCCGCGTCTGAGACCATCAACCGGCGCATCTTATCACGTGGCTTGTTGAGCATGTTGCCACAGAGACAAAGCGCATGTGGAGGCTTCACGCCATCCATCGCGGCATCCGCGCTCAACTCACCACGCGCCCCACCGAGAACGAACCACATTATAGCGACCACGAGGAGGTTATCCCATGTGACTCTACCCTCCCTTGCAACCGGGCCAATTTGGTTGCTTAGGAGACCTGGCTGGAGTCACTCAGCACTCCCTGGGATTCGAACTAGCGAACTAGCAAAACAGGGGTGATAGCCAGCGTCTTTACCACTGAGCTAAATATTGTTGTTTCAACTTAATAATTTAAATTGAATGGACTCAAATTTAGGTCATGCAATAACACAGCTTAAATAATGAAGATTAAAATTAATTCTAGGTCAATTATTAAATAAACATATTTCTCCACAGAACTGCACTTGCACAAAGAGAACTGAGATAGTGTCAGGGCCTCATCAAACGAAACAACTATTTGCAACAAAACAACACAAATAATACTACAAAATAGCTAAAACTTCTATGAATTCTTAATAACAACTATTTAAATGCCCCCATATGTTCCCTTTGACCAAGAAAAAATATTTAAATAATTCATGTGCAAGGCATTGTGGGTATTCCCCATAGCCTCAATTGGGTACTCAATAGTTATTTAAAAATATTAGTTGTTAACACTTAAAATCTAAAGTCTATGGATTCTTAAGAAAAATAGGTTCAAGGAACTTGAACTTGATATTTGAGTTATGAGCCCAAAACAGAACATTTCAACTAATGTTTAATGACTTGATTTTTCCAGTTATGACAATATTAGGGTTTACAGTGATATTAGTTAAAGGGGAAACATTTATTTGTTCTTGTATTTTGTATAGAGCTACATGAGAGCTTGTTCTTGGTAGCATTTAATAATCCTCCATCAGAGTGCACAGATCTTATGACAGTCAGCAAATGTCTGTCTTGCCGAATAATAAAAAAGATGCCGTTTCTTTACCACCAGGAGGCAATGTTACTTTAGTTCTAGGTTCATATGTTTGAGTAAAACTCCAGACTGCAAATTGTAGTTCATTGATAAACTGGGGTAAATTGTTCAAGCTGTATGAAAACAATTAAGAAGAAGCAGAACTGAAAATAATATGTGAAGCATTTCAGATCTCTATGTATTTGGTCAGACAGTCAGTAATTTTGACTTTCGAGACATGAAATGAAGTTGCAAGTTCTTCTGTTGTAACTGTTACTTTCCTCATCACAAATTATAATGGACCAATCCCAATTTCTTGGTGCAGGACAAGGCATTTTATTGAATTATTTTACAGTGTCTGCTTGAGACGTCATCAATTTTTATATCATTAGCAACCCTTGCTATTTTCAGATTTATTATTTTACATGTTTCACTTGACAAATGTGCTAAAGAATAAGGTCCTAAAATCAAAACAAGGCTTCAGATTTCTGAGCTGTTGAACGTGGCCTGTAGAAGATGCAATGTTTGACCCCAAGGTAAAAAGTGCAGTCACATTTTCTCTCTTTCTGCTAAATTAGTTAGATAGTTAGCCAAAGGGACATAGTAAACAAGTTAAATGGCTACCCTAATCTAATGAATGCCTAGTTGGAATTAATTTTCCAAATGAAATAAAACATACATAAGACGTGGGGACAGAAAACTTTTTGATTCAATATACTCTTTTGTCGTTGTATTGAATCAACATACCTCCACTATGTATTGATTTTAATATTATATCCTATGTTTTTTTAATGTTATTTTTGCTTTAATATTATTAGTAAGCTTACATGCAACAGACTATAGCTACTTCCGAAGTTCATTGGATAATAAAGGTACCCTTTCCACTTTAACTTGAGGGAAGGTATGACAATGATTCTGTAGAAAATAGCATGGGTCAACAGATTCACCAATCTGATCTCATGAAAAGTCGTAAATAATTTACGAGGTGGCTATTTCGTCGCACGACTTTTTCATGTGCAAATTCCCAGATGTCTAATGCAGAAGCGCAATTTTCCCTCACGAGGCATTAAGGACATGCTTATTAATATTATGCCCTTACCCAAACCCCTTATCTAAACTTAACCAATCAGTAGAGTGTGTAAACATGATAGGAAGCTGTTTTGTGTGACAGAAGCAAGTAATTGTTGCATATTAGATGGAAACGATGTCCAGCGACGTCATTGGCTGTAGTGAAAGTCGAAGGAATTCAAAAGAGTGCAGTCGCACGATATCATACGAATTAGCCAAATTTAGAAAAGTCGTACGAATCCTGACCATTTTGCTGTGAGAGTGTGTTGGATTAACAATACTCCAGTCACATTCAAATCAAGTGTGTGGATTCACTTTGATTTTCTCAACATTAAACAGAAGAATAAGCTTGCAATTTACAAGCAATATCATATGGAAGATTTACTGCTGTTAGATAAAATAAGCAAGTGACTGTGCATTACAAAATCAAACTGCAATCATTGGTTTAACACAAACTAACCAGTCACTATGACTTGGGAGAGTTTAAAAACACCAGCATATTGTGACTTACTCAAAACGCTCTTTCTAAAGATGTGTCTGTAACATCTTTAGCATCAGAAATTACATGACTTATTACATTGTAATAACACACTATATTCCATAAGTAATTGTGTAACTACCGTTGTGTAAGCCAGTTTATTTGCCTAAAAGGACCTTGAGAGCATTGAGAACAAATTTCTTTGACCTGAATGCCAAATGTTTAGACAAAACTAGGTTATTTTCATTACCTTTCAAATGGTAGTCAAAAGTGGGAATAATCAAAATGTCTTTAAGAAAGAGGTCCTTAAAGAAAACTTGTTCCAAAGCGCACACAACAGTGACTATATTTAATTTTCCAGCTGTATTTACCATGACGACAACCAGGGCACACAGTCAAGGCAACACTAAAGTGCAGAGTTAGTAGAAGTTAACTCATGATACTCACAGCTGTAATTGCTACAAAAGATGTTCCAACAACTGAATAAAGGATCAAAAAATGTAAATAATGAGATATGATTGTATTATTTGTGATAAATTAGCAGAAACTTCTGGCAAAGGATTTTAACTTTGCCACTATGGTTTATTGTTTGATAATTGTTTTTCCAAAAAAATCTATTTAATACATTTTTTTAAAACGTTTGTAATACTAAAGAATGTCAAAATGCCAAAAAAAAAAAAAAACAATTTAAATCTAAATTTAATCTAACTTTATGAAATATCTTAACGGTAGAAAAAACATTAAACTAAATAAAACAGAAGCCCTGATGCTGTATTTAGTTGCTTCTTGTCTCTACGTAAAGTCAAAAGTCACTTCAGGCCACACACACACTATACTGTGTGAACAGTGTAATAATAATAATAATAATAATGTTTAATTTATATAGTGCCTTTCCAGAGCTCAAGGACACTTTACAATAGTAACACAATAATACACAAACAAAGAACAGTCACAAAAACACAGTTCAGATCTGAGAGTGAATACATAACACATTAAGATAAATAACACTGAGAAAACAAAAAAAGTTTTAAGTTGAGATTTAAATTCAGAGATAGAAGAGATGCTGCGAAGAGTCAGGGGGAGTGAATTAGGTGCTACTACGCTGAATGACCTGCCACCCATAGTAGAGAGGCGATATCTAGGGACAGAAAGGAGTCCGGACCCAGAAGACCTAAGCGAGTGGATCAGGTTGTAGGGGAGAAGCAATTCACTAAGATAGTGAGGTGCCAGACCATGAAGCGATTTAAAAGTAAGCAGGATTCCTTTATATTTGATGCGAAACAAAACTGGTAACCAGTGAAGTTCAAACAGGAATAGAGTAATATGAGCTGAGTGCTTGGTATGTGTAAGAATTCTAGCAGCAGAATTTTGAATATATTGCAACCTAGCAATAGAGTTAGCAGGTAAACCAATGAAGAGGTCATTGCAATAGTCAAGACGTGAGGATATAAATGCATGAACCAGTGATTCGGCATCTTTGAGACTGATAAAGGGACAAAGGCAAGCAATGCAGCGAAGGTGAAAGAAGGCAATTTTAGATACAGATTTAATATGAGCTTCTAAAGTGAGGGAGGGATCAAAGACGATACCTACATTTTTTACAGTGTTGGATGGTTTAATGAAAGTGCCATCAATATCACAACCAAAGTCATAAGGAATTTTTTTCGTAAGTGTTGGTTTTCCAATAATAATGATCTCAGTTTTATCCACGTTCAATTTTAGGAAGTTGGAGTTAAGCCATTTTTTTATTTCATTTACACATGTTGATAGTGGACTGGTCTGGAGAGTGGAAGCAGATCTACAAGATGTACATATTTGAATGTTATCAGCATAACAGTGTTAACTGAAACCATGGCGCCGAATAAGTTGACCCAAAGGCAGTATATATATAATGAATTGAGGACCAAGAACCGATCCCTGAGGGACACCTAATTTCAGGGAAACAGTAGGTGACTGATAATTTTGCATTGAATTGTAAAACTGTCTATCCGTGAGCTATGAAGAAAGCCAGGAGAGAGCAGCACCAGTGACACCAACATCCACGAGGCGGGAGAGAAGTAATTCATGGCAAACAGTATCAAAAGCAGAACTAAGATCAAGTAATAGAAGAATGGAGAGAGAACCTGAGTCACCAGTGAGTAGTAGGTCATTGACAACCCTTACAAGGGCGGTTTCAGTACTGTGAAGTGGGTGAAAGCCAGACTGAAAGGGGTCAACAAGATAATTTTGAACAAGGAAGGATTGTAACTGGGAGGAAACAACTCTTTCCAGTATTTTGGAAATGAATGGTAAGTTAGAGATAGGGTGAAAATTAGAAAGAACAGTAGGGTTCAAGTTAGGTTTTTTTAAGTACTAGAGTTACTGCCACAGTTTTAAGTGGTAAAGGGAGAGAAGCAGAAGCTAGAGATCTGTTTATGAAATGTGAGATAGGTGCAGAAATGACAGAATGACAGAGTTTGGTTGGGATGTGGGAGCAGGATTAGGTTGGCAAGATGAAGAATTGGACTTCAGTATTAAGTCACTGATAGAGGAGGGGTTTGTAGGAGTAAAACTAGACAAATATTGACAAGAGTGGTCTGGCGTAAAACTAAAATTTAAAGCCTCATCTATAAAGCACTGGCGGACAGCATTCAACTTTTCCTGGAAATTATTCAGGAAAGAACAACAAAGCTCATCAGATGCATGGTCATCATGAGCTGGAGGTTGGGTGAGCTTATTTATCGTGTCAAACAGAACCTTGGGCCTATTGCTTGCTTTACTGATAATTGTAGAGACATAGACCGTGCAGAGTTCAGAGCAATTTTGTATGCGTTGAGGTGTTCAATGAGAGCTAGATGGTGAACAGTAAGACCTGTTTTCCTATAAAGCCTCTCAAGCTGTCTACCAGTGACTTTTAAGGCCCGGATCACAGGTGTATCCCAGGGGGAAGTGTGGGAGGAGGGAACAGACCTAGTCTTCATAGGAACATGCTCATGCAAAATTTCAGAAATAACAAAGTGGTACTTAGAAAGTATCAGTGAAGGACAGGAGACATCAAAGATATCAGAAATGGCAGAGGAAGCGATGGACACAGAAAATAATGTGACATCGACAGATTTAAGGTCACGATAGGATATCATTTTGTTATTGCATTTTTCTGAGCAGGTAGACTAAAACTAAATTTAATAAGCTTATGATCAGAGATGCCAGTGTCAAAAGGAGACACTGAAGCAATATCAAACCCAAATGTACAGATTAAATCAAGAATATGACCATGAGTATGAGTAGAAAAAGACACCTGTTGAGTCAAATTAAAACAGTCAAAAACAGACAATAGTTGAGATGAATTAGAGCAAACTGTATCCACATGAATATTAAAGCAGGAGGACACGAGATGACGAAGCACAGGCAAGAGCCAACAGTTCACTGAGTTCGGAATAAAGTCAGATTGAGCCTTAGGAGGATGATATAGCTTTTTGAATCAGCCCTCCATATATACCATATATTCAAATGTATTTGTGTTGTGGAAATCAATTTGGGCGAGACGCAAATCATTTCGACAGATGACAGCAAGGCCACCCCCCTTGCCATGTAGCCGCGGTCTGGACAGGTGTTTATATCCATTTGGTGTAAGAAGGTTCAGCTGCAAATAATTATTGGGTACTTGCCAGGTTTCAACGAGTAGTAACATATCAAGATTATTGTTGGTGATTATTTAATTGAGGTAAGAGGCTTTATCAGAGATGGAACGACACTTCAGAAGAGCAAAGTGGCAACATGAAACATCAGGGTTGATCGTGTATAGTGATTTAAAATGTTTGTAGCCCTTTTATCCATTCCTTTAAATACATTCTGTATTAGTCTATCATTAAAAAGCAAACTAATTAATAGTTTGTTACTAACGTTACAAGCTAACAAACTCATACAAAAACAACGGTCTGTCTCCAGTAACGCTTAAATTGTTGCATGTGTTTGTGTGTGTGCAGTTTCCTAAGGCTATGAACAAGAGGAAGAGTTGGAGACAATCATGGGATGTAATTCAGGAGATGTGGACAGAGACTGTATCCTGCTTTAAGTGCCAGCTGTCTAAAATATAGGTTAGCCCTGTCAAGCTCTAACATAATTTTCAAAATATTACATATCAAAAACTAGTATTAACCAAGGCAATGCTTACTGATTAAAGTTCTATATTTATCATGATATTCTCCTGTGTTACTATCCCTTAATGAGCATATAAAATCTTAAACTTAATTTCATAGTCATACAAGATTAATTTAACAATCATCTTCATGTCTGGCAAACTGCCAACCTTAGGCACAGTATGGGGTCAGCACTCAATAGGATTATTATTGATTAGTGGTATTAATGATCAATGGGAGGGTTTCTCTCATTGTTGTGCTCATTAAAACAAGAGCACTGAGGTCAGAACCTTTAAGTCTGATCTGTAACCCCTGAGGGAAATTAGGCCAGCTGATCTTTTATGAGGTTACAGCAACAGACTGGGCAGCAGGTGTGTGTGTTTCACTGTGACAGAGGCCTTCCATGTGACAGCTGAAGTCACTATGGCAACAAGCTGAGTGAAGCTCTGCCATTAAAATAAATATTAGCAGATTGTAAACATATGCAAGCATATATGTATACACTTTAAAAAAATAAATTAAAAAAAAGAAACAAAAATCCCCCCATTATACATCACAGATCTGTAAGGCTCAGATCTTTTGGCAAGTAAGGTCATGTAAGGTCACTAATGCTGAACTTATATGGACATCATGTCACTGATTGTCATCCTCATTGGCCATTAAACAATGTCTATTCTGATGTTCATATTGCAAGTCTTACTACAAAATAATCTGTATGTAATGCATACAAAACATGCATAACATTTTGTCATGTGGTTTTACTGTATAGTATTGAAATACTATATTGTATGGATTGCACGAGGAATTATTCTTTTTTAGCACAGTTGTGCATGTGTAATTATGGTATAATTGGAATTAATTTTGGGGATACCACTGCATGTAAACTACTGTATGTGGTGTATAAGAACCTGTAGGAATGAGGACTATCATCCTCAGTACTTTTCTTTATATAGAAGTTTGTGTATACTCTTAGTAATGATACTGATAACAATGCATACAGGTGAGAGCATAGATTAATAGCCAAAATACATAACTGATAAATTACTTTGCATGATTTCTGTAAAACATTCTGCAATTTAGTAAAACACTTAACTTGAGATTAGATTGAAAAGGGAATTTTTTGCATCTGAACCTTCACAAAACGTGAATCCCCTAAATAGGCACTCGCTCCTGCGGACTTGATAGACAGCTAGAATACACAACACAGGCGTAAACAATGGCTCTCTGCAGCGAGCGCTAATTACGGTACATTCAGGCCTAGATCTAAACAGAGCAGCGTCTGTGCACAAACCCGTGCACCCGCAGCTGAAACCTGCCTGTGACTCTCTATCGCCTTATATTCAAACCGGGCCAACACTAACGCTATTTTGTGTTCGTCTGGTAGATTTAACGCGTCAGTCCACGCAAACCGGCCAAGCGCGAAACGCACAGACGTGCCTTCTCTAGAGCTTGAGAGCGGCTGGTTAGCGGGACAGGAGGCCGAAACCGAAGCGAGACTTACCGATATGGTTATCCTCGATGTGAACGATGAGCTCGCCCAGGGACTCGAAGTGCAACCCGCAACCGCCAAACCGGCAGACGTTGGAGAAGAAGGAGGCAGCCGCGACGCCCGTCATGATGGATGTGTTGGCGGAGGTCCGTGAGCTTGCAGAGCAACGGAGGGAGGCAGAGGCTGTGCGGGATGGAGGTGATCAAATAGCCGGCAGTTCGTAGAAGCAGCAGCGGCGGCGGCGGTGATTGCAGCTGGAGCTGTTTAGACGGCTGGCAGCCAATGGGAGGGGGATGGGAGGCAAAGTAGCGTGACGGAGGAGGAGGAGGGACCGGCAAAACAGACATGCTGCTGTTCACCTGAGCAGAGAGCAGGACGAAGAATGTTTTGAATGGATACTTAGGGTCAGTGGCGTCTCAGGCAGAGGCGGACTTAGCACTAGGCAAAAGTAGGCAACCGCCTAGGGCCCCCAGAAGCCAAGGGCCCCCTAAAAATACAAATAAAATGCTTTTTTATTATCATTAATGCTAAATAACGTGTGCTGAAATTTTAAATATCACTGTTACAACACCGATATGATTGATATCACTGTTATTTTCAGCACCATCAGTGCAAGCAACCCCTCCCCCCTCAGATCAGGCTGTAATGGAATATTCCAAGGTTTTATGCATCTCCATAAGTTCATAAAAAGGTGAATGTGAAACCGCAAGGACAGTTTCGTGTGATTTCATTGTAAACCCTGTTGCAAGCTACATTGTTGCTAGTTCAGTTTGAACTGAATTTGTGGAAAGAGAAAAAATTAAATGGAATCAAGACTTCCTAATGTAACACTGCCTTTACAAACGGATCAGATTGTTGCACAGCCTGCATTGCCACCCACCGCTGCTTCCACGAGCACAGCACTCACTATAGTCACCAATACACAGTGTTAATGATGATTATGATCTAGGTGTTGATACTCATAAATAAGAAACTTTTTTCTCAGACTGTTGACTCGTTTTCGCCTTATTTAGCAGCATAAATCTAGCTAACTTTTTATGTTTTCAATTTAAACGTTGATCAAAGCCTTCTGGAAACATGCAAAGTCAGCTTTTAGTTAGTCTAATAATTTGGATATAGTTAATTCAAGGTCAAGTTGAAGGAGGAAAAGTGCATTAAGAAAGAGGGAGAGGGAGAAAAAAAAGGTTTTGTAGTGGTATATACAGTATTGTAGTTCATAGTAGCCAGCTTGTGTTTTTTATATAATGTGTTGTCAGACATTATTATTCACTCCTTTTTAGAAATTTGGCACAACCAGGGAGAAAGACACAACCACTGACACATTTTTGTTTGCTGTTTGCACAGTCTAGTGCTGTCACATAGATCGATGAGGTATCTCAGGACACTTATTGTATTCAGTGATATCTTTCAGGACGAAGGAATATTTTCTCCATACCATTCCATTATATATATATATATATATATGTATATATACAGCACCTTTTAGAGAAAACCGACGTAAATGTGTGTCGTTGAAGAGGGCCCCATCCCTGTAAATTGCCTAGGGCCCCCAAATCACTAAATCTGCCCCTGGTCTCAGGGTCATTATTTAGTGTGGGGCACAAACAGCCACTTAACAATCAATTATTTGACCGATCTTTGAAACATTGATGAATAATTCAAAATTCTGTCTGTCATTTTGACAGATAAAAAAGAAACAAGAAAAACATTTTAACCTAGTGCATCAGTTTTGACTTCACTCTTTGTCCCTCACATTCCCGCTGTGCATGTGCCCTGTTTATTCCCTGGTATTAATATGTGTATTAGATGCATATTAACTGGCACCGTTTACACCCTGTATTGTGCGTCTCTTTTGTGTTTAGATTTTGAGTAGAGGGTATCTGATTTCATGACTGCATACACTGATCATTACTTCAGTGTGTTAATATGGTAATAAAGCGCAAACTGCATAATAACAAAAAGAAAACACAAAAAAGCAGCGCATCATTTCAGCCAAATATGCATGCATTTAATAAGCGCAAACATCACGTTTAGAGCAGTATTGTTTGTTATTTTAGTGGAGTAACTGTGTTAACTGAGCTTCACAGATGTGCTTCTCATGTTACATTTTATGTTCACATCAGGGACTATAAAGTTCTGTGAACTTGTGCAAGATTAAAAACCTTGTTTTAGCGCAGCAGTTAATTGACAGGTAGATGTTTCATACTAGAACTCATTGGTTTCACCAGACTCAAACAAGGGGAGTCAAAAAATCTATCATAAAAGCATGTCTACTGTCATGTATGTGCCATTATAATAGATGCTATGCCCCTCAATGCCTTAGTACTTATAAAATGAAAACAAGTATGACTGATAAAAATAGACCATGACAGAAATTTTACAGAGAGTGACGAATAAAGACATTTTTGGGGGCAACCTCTGAACATGATGTCACACAAACATCCTTAATAATTTAATCTCAGCACAAAACACCACTAAGACGTGCACATTCATGTCAAAAAGCTCAAGTGACCGTGAAAGTAAACCACAAATAGGCAAATCATCAAAGGGTGTGCATATTATCTAATCCAACCAACATCACATTAGAAAAAATGTGCTTTTAAAACTTACCAATGAAGTTCACTATGCAGGTCTGCAGTCAAGAGCGGTAACTTCTGATGCTCATGTCAACAGCTGACATAAACATGATCAAAGCTTTTGACTGGCTAAGGGGCAAAGGCAAACTAGCCCTTCAGGCCATTGTTGAATGTTCAATGCGCATGACGTTCTCCAGATCTCCACTGATTAACAGTGAGGATGAAGGGCTAGCCCCACGCATAGCAAATGGGAATGATTAAATGGCTTTTATGCAACATACCTTAATAATAATAGAATTTCTTAAAAGAATATATACTTTTTTCTTGAATAATGGACATAAAACATACTTAAGTTGTGAAAAATATATTATTTCTTAAAATAAATATGTGATGATGTCATGAAATTTGCACAAAAACGCCACCTCTAGTGGGGCTAAGCCCCACCTGCCCCTAATGTAGAGACACGGCTGCATACAACTTACAATCAATCATTTCATCGATTATTTCCATGCATATTTTGAAGGCTTTGAGAAGCGCTGAATTTTATAATCATATCACCAAGGGATGCATAAAATATTCCAATAAATTTCTCACATAATAAACTTGATCATGTACTACACAAAACTATATGACTAAATGACTCTTCCTTGTAATGGCACAAAGCACTTGTGTAAAATGTTAAACTATGCCACTAGTAATTAAAGTATTTTATTCTCTGATTTTTGTATTGGGGTAGTAGTGTCAATCTGTGCAGTAAAAATTATCTATACTTTGTAGAATGCTGTTGGTACGATTACAACAAACCAGTTACTGCAATCATATTACTTGGTATTAAAAGTAATGTGATACATAACATTTTTAATTCTTGTAATCAGTTTAGTTACTGACTTTCAGTTAAGTTAATTAGTTTTAAGTAGGGTTAAACATATTTGTAAGATAATATTTATGTGGAATACTTGTAAAACATGAATTATGTCATTATGTACATCTGTTTGCGTTTCTGTGCCCAGGGCCAGTGCGTGGGTTAAATCATAAAAATGGGGTCCACCAGTGTGAATGCTGTCAGAACTTTAAAGGGATAGTTCACTCAAAAATGAAAATTATCTCATAATTTACTCACCCTTATGCCATCTAAGATGTGTATGATTTTCATTCTCCTGCAGAACACAAACAAAGATTTTTAGAAGAATATCTCAGCTCTATGGGTCCATACAATACAAATGAATGGTGACCAGGCATTTGAAGCTCCAAAAAGGTGATGAAGTCAGTATAAATGTAATCCATATGACTCCAGTGGTTTAATCAATGTCTTATGAAGTGATCCAGTTGGTTTTGGGTGAGAACAGAATACAATATATCACCTTTTTCACTGTACATCTTGCCATTGCAGTCTCTAGGCACAATCATGATTTCAAGCTTGATTACGAGTCCGAGTACTTGACGCATGCGCACTCTGCTAGATGGCGCTATAGGAAGTTTAGTCAAGCTTGAAATCATAATCGACAAGGAGACTGCTGTCAAGATGTACAGTGAAAAATGAGGTATATTTTGGTCTGTTTTCACCCAAAACCAACTGGATCCCTTCAGAAGGCATCAATTAAAACACTGGAGTCTGATGGATTACTTTTATGCTGACTTTATCTGCATTTTGGAGCTTCAAAGGCCTGATCACAATTCACTTGCATTGTGAGGATCTACAGAGCTGAGATATTCTTCTAAAAATCTATGCTTGTGTTCTGCAGAAGAAAGAAAGTCATACACATCTGGGATAACATGAGGGTCAGTAAATGATGAGATAGAAAAAACCTTTTAAAACATAAAAACATCCATAGAACCACTGCAAACGTGATGAGTGGAATTTTATTTTTATTTTTATTCATTTTTTAAAGAATAAGAACAAATAAAATAAGCACTCTATAGCCTTGGTAGATGACAAATAACATGTCCAAGAACATGAAGATGTTAGGTTAAAATGTACATGAAATTGATTTCATAATTTGAAGTAAAATGTATAAAGGGACATTTTGTATTTTTGGTGCTATGACAAGTCAGCATTTCTTCACTATTTCAGGTTTTTAACCATTTTAATAAACTTTTTTCTTACTTTTTTCTGATATAAGGTCTTGGAAATTGCAAGTATAATAATTACAGGGTAACACTTTAGAAAAGGTTCTATTTGTTAACATTAGGTATCATAAACTAACAATGAACAATATTTGTTACAGCATTTGTTTATCTTGGATAATGTTCATGAATAAAAATACAATTGTTCATTGTTTGTTCATGTTAGTTTATATTACATTAATTCATGTCAACATATAAATATTTTAATGTTAAAAATGCATAAGCATATGTACAAATTAACATTAACCAAGATTAATAAGTGATGTAAAAGTATTGTTCTTTGTTAGTTCATGTTAACTAATGTAATACAGTATACAAAATAAGAAAATGATGTTTAAAATAGTTTTAAATGAAGAAAGTATGTCACACCGCAAGACAATGCTGACAATGATTGAAATTTAATGTCAACAAGCCAAATATATGGGTAAATGTTTATTTAATGCAACAAAACAAAATTTAGTGCATGAAGACAAAAAGTTGGCCATAATTTGTGCATAAGTAAATAAAAATTAAAATATAATTGAAAATTAGGTAGCTACAGCAATGTCATATTTTCATTCTGTGTGAGTTTTTTTCATCTTTATGTCGGCAGTGTGCAAATTCCTTCCCCAGGTTATTTTTGACAAAATGTGACAAGCCCTATGCATTGACAAGCGATGTCAAAGGATGTAATCCTTTAATTCATTTAATTGCATTATTCTGCAAGGTGTGCGATCTGTGTCTAATAATACTGTGATAAGAAGTGTCCCTCAAGTTCCTGGCAATACATTGCGGTATGAATAAATGATGCAGATTACTGTTTACTGCTTCTAGCTTTACTGTTTGTCGATTTTATATACACTTCTGTTATTGTATTTCTTGTAACATTCAGTTATTTGTCATTTGGCGATTATTCAGAGCTCATCTTGTTCCACGTGCATTGATCCCAACGAATGCATGAGTATATCATCTGTAGGACAGGCCGGCCATGTCAGATGAAGGGCATGCACTCTTTAACAAGTCCTTGTAAGGGAGAAACATTTGAAAATAAAAAAAGGAATTCATTGAGAGGAAAAACAAAACATTTTCTACGAAAGTGTTTAAGGAAGTAAACTAAAAGTAATAAGTAATGTGATTACTTTTTCAATTAAGTAATCAGTAAAGTCAGAAGTCTGATTACAAGTTTAGATAAGTAATTTGTCATTTGTAGTGAATTACTCTAGTAACTACCAAACACTGGCAAGGAACATTCATGCTATCATCTAACTATAAACAGGAGAAGTCAATGTACAGCCACCATATAATTAGATCTCATGAGATGAGAATACAAATCTCATAAACTCTCAATAACTTTGAAACGCTTTCATGCAATCTTTTAAGATGTAAAACACATACACAATTACTGTGTCAACATACTGTACATATTTATATGGAGGTAACAACAGGTATGTTATAGCATCGCATGCTCTCTTGTAATAAGTCATTACATAGGTATCACATCTTTAATTGGACTTACTGGACTGAAAAAATGTTAGTCTCCCACACCTTTTTAAACATGACTCTGACAAGATTGAGAGAATCTGTCGGGTGTGACAAAAGCATCCTTGTAAGGTGCTGTACTATATTCACAAAGAGCAAGAGGAATGTCACTTTGATCAGTCTGTGGCATTGTCCATGTGCTGACCCTCACTTGTTAATCAACCGTTAAATCTCCCTGTTATAAATGTTCTCTGCCATTGGCTTATGTAAATAAATGAGAGACTAAATGGCCAAATATTTTCCATGGCACTGTATCCAAACAAACATGTACAGATAATATTTTCTCTTCATCTTTATTATTTTGTGTTAATGCAGTCCATACAGGGGTTTGATCAAATGCTACATACTGTTGATTCAAATTGTACTGAAAACCTCACATTTGCACAGACAACTTTATTTGTGACGTACTTTATAAAGCCATTGCTTAAAGTTGGTCAGATGTTGGTAAATGCAACCATCTGCCTCACACAAGATAGACCCAATGCCAAATGCCAGAAACAAGAGAACATACCAGGCCAAACCAATTGACTGAACAAAACTGTTATCAAAGAGTACAGGTTTTATAGTTCCAGATTCCAGAGTATCATCATTATCGTTCTGTATGCAGTGCATTTCAGAGACCTATCAAGAGCAAAGTATTATAGAGAATCATGTGCAAAATTACAAACGAATGTGTGATCTACTGTACGCATGGATTTGCACACATTCGCACACAAACATGTAAAGCAGTTATGATATCAGTGTCAAAGGTTCATTTGTTATTTATTTATTATCTTGTCTACATGTTGTCAATTATTGACAAAATGTCATCACATCGTGCATTCTTTAAATGGCAAAAGGGGATGAACTTGACACAGTTCCTTGTGAATTGTCATGGGAGAAATATGGATGATGTCATATGAAACTTGTGGGTGCATGCTGGTGCATTGTGTGTGTGAATGATTCATGCTCAAAAACGTAGGAGTCAACTAAGGTGGGGGCTTGATGTGACATCATTACCACTTCCTGTTTTTTGGTATTGCTGAGGAAACAGCTACTAGCATTCTGAGTTAGAACAGACTAATGAATCACTCTCTCTTTCTCTCTTTCTCTTCAGCTCATTTCCACTTGTTCTGTTTTTCTTTGCTATTATCCTAAAACTTGCCACAAAAGGACCACAATGTTCTGAAACATTAGACACACCCCTCGCAGCAAGTTTTAAGATAATGTGAGACACTGTTTCCACATTCTCTCAAATACTATAAATCATGACTTGGTGTAAGTCACAAAGAGCAAAGAGATTAAATGTGATTAATCATAAACTCCAATTCAAAACAAAGCTGTGAAATGCTTATGACAAGCTGGTTCTTTTACTTAGCACCTGTACTCTACTGCATTACCTGAGCATGAGGTTAAAGGGATAGTTCACCCCAAAAAATTCTCTCATCATTTACTCACCCACATGCCATCCCAGATCCATTCAATGCAAGTGAATGGTGGCAAGAACTTTGAAGCTCTAAAAATGACAAAGGCAGCATAAAAGTAATCCATACGACTTGAGTGGTAAGTGTGGGTGAGAAACAGATCTATATTTAAGTCTTTTTTTACAATAAATTCTCCTCTCTGCCCAGTATGGACAAAGAATGCAAATTGCCAAAAATAAAAAAAAAAATAAAAAAAAAGAAGAAGAAGAATGTGAAAGTGAAAGAGGAGATTTATTGTAAAAAATTAAAATAAAAAAAAAGGACTTAAATATTGATCTGTTTCTCACCCACACTTATCATATCGCTTCTGAAGACATGGATTTAACCACTGGAGTCTTATGGATTACTTTTATGATGCCTTTATATACTTTTTGGAACTTTTTCACCATTCACTTGCATTGAATGCACCTACAGAGCTGAAATATTCAGCAGAATGTTCAGCAGAAGAAAGAAAGTCAAACACATCTGGGATGGCATGAGGGTGAGTAAACAATGAGAGCATTTTTATTTTGGGGTGAACAATCCCTTTATTATCCTCCAATATATGGCATCTCACATGGATGGTGCCACATATTATTTGTTTATGCAGCTTTCAGCCGACCACTTTCATTGTAGCATACGACAGAGACAGGCTTTAAGAATCCTAAATAACAAAAACAATACCCTTGTTTCTGCATTTTGACTGTTTGTGTCATGGTGTTTATCTTGTTGTTGAACAACTTATAGTCACATCAAGACAAGAGCTAACACGCTCATACATGTCCTGCTCTCTCTCTCTCTCTCTCTCTCTCTCTCTCTCTCTCTCTCTCTCTCTCTCTCTCTCTCTCTCTCTCACCAGCTACGCAATCGCTACTCGGGACCGTCCCGCGCACAGCTCGAGACAGCTGTTGGCGCAGCTCGCATTATACGATAAACGAGCCAATGACCGCATCGGACGCCCGCTACATCCTCTCTGTGGGTGGGCGCGGTCTAAAAACACCTCCTCTTTTTAAAAAGCGGACCGCAATGATTTAGAAGTTCAGGAATCCCACGTGACGTCACCATGAGGTGATGTAATGCTTCTGTAAATAGATCATATTGTAATCGTGTTTCAGTTCAACGTGCTTCGTCCGAGCGCGAGGAGCGTCGCTAGTCTCAGTCTGCGCGCATTTAGGTAAGTTAGTATTAGTATTTAAAGCTCGCGCTTTTAGGTATTATTTCACTTAGAGTTTCAAAACACAAACGAAGCGTTTGTCTGGGGTTTTTGTAGCTGTTGCTGTTGTTTTTTACTGTCAAGTTGGTGTCTGTCAAAGTGCCGGTTTTCCACTGAGAGGTTGATAAACTGTTTGAGTGTCTATTTGAGGGGGTGTGACACCACCAAACAAACACTCAAATAAGTATGAGCATAAAAAGGTTTTTAATAATCTAAACTGTCCTTGTAAACTGTGTTTAATCTTTGTTTAAGCGCGCAACAATTTTTTTTTGGAGGAATGCGTGCTTGACAGTTAATGGCTCAAGGTTTTTTGAATTTTAACCGTATTTAAATAGCTAAGCGGTGTTTGGGAGAGTGTCTGCATTTGCTTTGGGTAACTCAGATTATATTTTCTAATGGACCCTAAATGACAGCTGCCAGTTGCGCTTACTCCAAAGTTGGAACAGTGCTATAGACTACTTTAAAATCTTTCCACTCTAAACGGACACGTATTGCCCCGGTTAGGATCTCTGCTCTCAGGTGTTTAGGTTCGTTAAATTCGGGGCACCGCGTGAGTAATTCGGTTTCGCCATTACGTCATTCTGCAGGCCGGTCAGACGGGTTGATTTAGGGCCATAGACGTTTTCAGCAAGCGCACCGTTAACCCTTCTTGCCATTTCAAACTGTCCTCCCGGCTGAAATGAACGATGATGTCATGACTGGGATGACGTCTATATGATTTGGGGAATGATCACGTTATGAGTTGGCAGGTTTATAATAAGGCGCGCCTATGACGTAATGCTTCTATCTATCTATCTATCTATCTATCTATCTATCTATCTATCTATCTATCTATCTATCTATCTATTTATCTGTCTATCTGTCTGTCTGTCTGTCTGTCGCCACACTTTATAATGTCGTCTTTCCTGTGTGCATGTGTCTGTGTGCATATGTGTGTATGTCTAGGTTTTTAGGTCATAGTGATGAATGTTGATCAGGACAGGCCATATGTATGCACTGCACCTGGATGCTCCCAGGTAAGTGACATTTGGTTGCCCCTGGCCTGAATTGATTATTACTATTGAACATGAAATTCATATTGAAACAATTGTCTATCTTAGATAATCTCTTAATTAAATTAATTAAACAGATGTTACAATTCAGCATTGTCACAGCCTATATAATGTGTTTCTTGTTCTTATAGTGCTTCCAAAGAGAAGATCACCTAATTATTCACAGACACAAACATGAGATGACCCTCAAATTGTCTTCTATTAAGTGTGACAATATACTTTCTGGTAAGGGTACAAAAGATGCACACAAAAACATACAGATACAAATATGTACAAAGACACACACACACACACACACACACACATACATGTTGGTGTGGCTATCCTGTTGAGGACTCTCCACAGACATAATGATTTTTATACTGTTCGAACTATAGATTTTATCCCTTAACCCTAACCCTAACCCTAATCCTACCCCTCACAAAAAACTTTCTGCATTTTTACATTTTCAAAAAAACATTGTTTAGTATGTATTTTTAAGCAATTTGAATTATGGGAACACTAGAAATGTACTCATAAACCACATTTATAGCATAATACCCTTGTAATTACCAGTTTGTAACCTAAAAAAATGTCCTCGTAACCCACCCAAACCCGCCCACACACACACACACACACACACACACACACACACACACACACACACACACACACACACACACATAAATATATATTACTTTGTTTATTTTGAATGTTTAACCCTAAATGTAATATATATATATATATATATATATATATATATATATATATATATATATTTATATATATATACAGTATTTTGCTATATTTTTCACATGAAGTGGTTTTCACCTGACATTCCAGAAATTACTCAATTAAGGACAACCTTCAATTAATTAATCAATTTATTTATTATTTTAATTGGCAAAACAAGTAGTCTTATTTAAATAATATGCATTAAATCGTACATTTTGATTCGCATATGTATTCTAAGTGGGAATGTTAGGTTTGCGTTCTAGGGTTAAGTCATAATAACAATATTAATTCACCATAATCATACAGATTTTGAGACTTGTTTTAGGTTTTGAGGTTGTGGACTTTAATGCAAGGGAAGATTGCTACTGGTAGGTCTATAATAAATGGGCCTGTGTAAATGTGAGAGTGTGTGTGTGAGTGCCATGACAGATCATGCTCTCCATCTCCTTTACTTTAGGATTTAGACAATGTCTGTTACCCTGGAAACCCTATGTCTGACATATAAACATCAGCTTGAACTTTGACCTCCGGTGTCTGTGAGCCATCACTGCAATGACAGAAACATTTACATAAAAAACAAAAGAGTGACTTTACCATCTGACCCCTTTCGTGGTAGTCCAGGAAAAACACTTTAGTTTAGACTACCTCTAAATTACCAAAACAACAAGATCAAAATCAGGCTCATGTTCATGACATGAACATATATTTTTTCAGCATGCCACAAGATGACTTTAGACAAGTTCCGCTCGTGACATTGAGAAGAAGGCTAGTTTTTTCTAAATTTGTTTAGAATGCCTGGAAGTTATTTGATACTGATCTGCTGATCTAAAGTTTCTATATTATGACCTTGAGAAATATCCTTTGCCTACTCAGTTTACATGTATTTAGTCCCGATGTGTGTACACTGACTTATGAATCAAAGCTTTTATTATTGTCACTTTCTATACCCTTTACTAACTTAATTTGCTCTTTTATCCGTAAACAATAATGATTGAAAGATTTACATTATTATGTGGACATGTTTAAAATGTGCAAAGTTAATACACCATCTTCTCATCTTTATCTATTGTGTTTGTATTCGCTTTCATTATTATTATTATTATTATTTTTTGTATATAAAATGACCATTAGCCAATGTCCTTTTGTGTGTTTCTGTTGAAACTGTTTGTACTGGTGATAAATGTGTTTTTTCACTTCATCTGTAGATCAGACTCCTACTCCAACCCGTTTCTTGCGGGATTGTGAGGAAGTGGGCCTCTTCACTGATTTGGAGCTTAACCAGTCACAGGAGGAGGACACCAAAGTGGTGAGTGGAAATACAAGTTTCAGTTCAAATGTAATTTCTTTGTAAGACCGTTGCCTACACAAATTGCATTTGAATAAATGCTTGAAGCATATACACTGTATGTTAAAAATGAAAGTAAGCCATTTAAATTCTGTTTAAAATCTGTATATAATTCTGTAATATATGTCTCTGTGTCCTTTTGTGTATATGTGTGATTGCAAATGCATGTGTTTATACAGTTGAAGTCAGAAGTTTACATACATCTTAGCCAAATACATTTAAAAACATTCCCTGTCTTTGGTCAGTTAGGATCACTACTTTATTTTAAGAATGTGAAATGTCAGAATAATAGTAGAGAGAATGATTTATTTCAGCTTTTATTTATTTCATCACATTCCCAGTGGGTCAGAAGTTTACATACAGTACACTTTGTTAGTATTTGGTAGCATTGCCTTTACATTTTTTAACTTGGGTCAAACGTTTTGGGTAGCCTTCCACAAGCTTCTCACAATAAGTTGCCGGAATTTTAGCCCATTCCTCCAGACAGAACTTATGTAACTGAGTCAGGTTTGTAGGCCTCCTTGCTTGCACACACTTTTTCAGTTCTGCCCACAAATTTTCTATCGGATTGAAGTCAGGGCTTTGTGATGGACACTCCAATACCTTGACTTTGTTGTCCTTAAGCCATTTTGCCACAACTTTGGAGGTATGCTTGGGGTCATTGTCTATTTGGAAGACCCATTTGTGACTGAGCTTTAACTTCCTGGCTGATGTCTTGAGATGTTGCTTCAATATATTCACATAATTTTCCTTCCTCATGATGCCATCTATTATGTGAAGTGCACCAGTCCCTCCTGCAGCAAAGCACCCCCACAACATGATGCTGCCACCCCCATACTTCACGGTTGGGATGGTGTTCTTCGGCTTGCAAGCCTCACCTTTTATCCTCCAAACATAACTATGGTCATTATGGCCAAACAGTTACATTTTTGTTACATCAGACCAGAGAACATTTCTCCAAAAAGTAAGATCTTTGTCCCCATGTGGGCTTGCACACTGTAGTCTGGCTTTGGAGCAGTGATTTCCTTGCTGAGCAGCCTTTCAGGTTATATCGATATAGGACTTGTTTTACTGTGGATATAGATACTTGTCTACCTGTTTCCTCCATCATCTTCACAAGGTCCTTTGCTGTTGTTCTGGGATTGATTTGCACTTTTTGCACCAAATTATGTTCATCTCTAGGAGACAGAATGCATCTCCTTCCTGAGCGGTATGATGGCTGCGTGGTCCCATGGTGTTTATACTTGCATACTATTGTTTGTACAGATGAACGTGGTACCTTCAGGTGTTTGGAAATTGCTCCCAAGGATGAACCAGACTTGTGGACATCCACAATTGTTTTTGGCTGATTTATTTTGATTTTCCCATGATGTCAAGCAAAGAGGCACTGAGTATGAAGGTAGGCCTTAAAATACATCCACAGGTACACCTCCAATTGATGCCAATTAGCCTATCAGAAGCTATAGTGGACTATAGTGAGAAAAACCAAGCAGTTAGATCAGATCTTGAATATCAAGCATTCCTTGAATACACAAACACACAGATGATGTTGTCCAAGGAGGGTGAGCACAGACAGATGGAGACGAGGAAGGAGAAATGATATAAGTGATTTTAATCAGTTTCTAAATATTGTCTGATTTCCAGAACTTTTCTGTACAAGCCTCAGGTCACAACCAGCCTCACACTGAGACACAGCCTCAGCAGGGTCACCATCATCAATTTCAACCTCAACAGCAGCAGCAACAATGTGCTCTGGCTCATCTGAACCAGAACCAGCTCCACACACACAGCTCACAGCCTCAGTCTCAATGTACTGCCACATACTCCACTTCAAATAAACAGTAAGTATTACCATGGACTCACCACCCAACCCATCAGGGTTATCAGGGGCGATAAGTAGGCATCATCCCTGTACTTGTACTTGTGTAAAAATGTACTTGTGTAACTACATGTTGTTCTGCAAAGTTCCCACAAGATTTTCACATTTGCTACCACAGAGGTTCAGGTATGGGTAGGATTAGGAGTAAAGTTAACAGTGTAACTATAGATGTAATTAAATGCAGGTACTTTAACCTCCTGAGACCTGAGCGTGACTGCTGTGTGCATTTTCCATTTCCCTTTTTGATTTGTAAATAGTAGCACCTCATAAACACGTAAAAAAGAAATGTCTAGAGTAAAACGGTTTTTCAAAATTGATGTCCACATATGTGGACAGTGGGACAACGTTGTGGAATTTTAATTAATATCAAGCCAAGTCCAAATTAAACTCGCTGCCAAGTACCAAGTACCAAGGACCAAGTCAGATTTTTTTAATTAAATTGTTTATTATGCTTCAATGAGAGTTGGTTATTCATGTTTTTGAGACGTTACAGACATTACATCACAAAATATCCTAATTAATTCTGATTCAAAGTAATGGCCAGCATCATCCAATCCATGCCAACCATGTTAAAATAAAATTGTACATTATAAATTCTGAATCTGTGTTTTAATTACCATTGTCCCATGTCTGGCAAACATGTTGAGTGGTCCAAACATCATCTGCAGCCTGAAATTGAACTTTTGGCCGGATGTTTGGGGTGAATGCACTTAGCTGCATAGGAAAGCTATAGGATGCTCCCTTGCTCCCTTAATTCCTATTTAGTGAATGACTTAGCCTCCAGTGTGCTGTCTGTCTGCACTGGTCTCAGAATAGTTTGGAATGCATGTTATTGTCATCCTAACTCCATTTAAAGCTTCTGAAATCAACATTTTTCAGCTTTTGGTTAAACCCATTGATTCTCAATGTGATAATGCACAGTAAATATAAGATTTCTAAGGAAAGAATGCGCTAAAGTACACATTAGTGTACATTGTGTTTAGCAGCTTGGCGTTTCGTGATAAATCACTCAAATTTTAAAAATACCATATCGGATGAAACTAGAGACTCTAATCTTTTGTCTCAAACAGATTTCAATGAAAAAACGTAATTAGGTTTCTTACAAGATGTAGTTTTGTTGCCGTTTCTCCCAAAGATAAACTCCACTGTGATCGGCACCATGTTGTTTTGTCACATGAATCTGTTGGTCTTTATTGACAGCCCAGAGTCTTCTGAACTGAGATCAGTCAATATAAATGAATTAAAATTATGTGTTGCATATAGCAAAGCCAAAATACAACATCCACGCATGTGTACAACACATATGTACATAATAAGTACATTGTATCAAATGCTTAAGTAAATAGTAGTTAAAGACACCTAATATAAAATGGGTCTCATTTTTTTCCCCACAAATTGCTGGGGACTTCGAGGGCCCCTCGATCACAGGGCCCTGGACAATATTCCATGATGTCTCCCCCTGACATTGGCCCTGTTTTAACTTACTGTATCTGCTTTCTTCTGACCCCATAAGTGTGTATGGAAATGTTTGTATGGAACTTCTTTTCCACTCCTAATATATATCCCTCTGACTGATTATAGATCTGCACCCAGCTGTCTACACAACAGACAGATACACTCTGTGGCCAACACTATGCTTGGGACATCAACCATGAATGTAAGGACAGCAGTGCAGGCATTCACTCTCACACACACATACACACCTGTGAGTGTGTTTTCAAAACCACCGGCAAAAAACAAATATTTCAGTTTTTTACTGACCCTTATACATATGTTAGGTGAACGAGACTTAATTTAAATGTAACCCTAGATATATTTTATATCATTGCTCACTTTAATTAGTGGTGCTTCCAAAGGCAATTGTCAATATTATTATTGCTCATACTTTTTTCAAAACTCTTAACACTAAGTGTTTTAAACTTCATAACATAACTCATCCCCCACTATGCTATGTACATAATTGATACCAAATTGTATGGCTTGTTGAGGAGAAGTGTGCTATTCCTTTTTTAATGAAATCAAACTTACAATATTTGCCAGGCAGATGATAAAACTGGCAAAGAAATCCCATAGACTTACACTGAAGCAGGATTCTGAGCCATATCTAGGGATCAAAATATTGTTGAGACTTGAGGTGGGCTCTTATAACTTGGCCACTAAGTAACCACCTAGCAACTACAACTCTACACCAGACACCCTTTGCAACCACCAAAACATCATAGCAATGCAGTAACAACTACTTAGAATACCTTAGCAACCCACAGCAACGCCCTGGAAACCACACAGAACACCCTAGCATCATGGCGGCGAGTGTAACTGCACAGTACAGTAATTATTGAATTGTTACCATTTAAACTTATGTCAACACAATTATTCTATTATTGAAATACAGATGAAGGCACAGTTGTCTATAGACTCCAGTATGATTGGCATACCAGGCCCCGCCCACTCTGGCTCAAGTGTGTCCCTCCAGGTACAGCCCCACACCACTCACTCTGCCTCACTCTGTTTGACTCCATGGTTACGGGATAATGATGTCTCTATAGAAACATTACAAGTCAACCTGGGGTCATAATAACACAGTGCTTTGTAACCAATGTAGACATCTTGATTGAGTTATCCAATTCAGTCAAGCAAACATAAGCATACACAAAGGCAATGTTGTGGTCTTGCCTGTTAAAAAAAGCTGCATTCATGAGCAAGGCAGATCTATCATATTTTACACACATTAAATAGACACACACATTCATAGATAAGTTCACACATGCACACACACATACATGAGACGTAGTCTCACACACTGATTGTCAGCAGAATGTGGAGCAGATAGAATTTCAAAGGTTTTGGGTTGACCTTTTATCATCTGAATTTTCAAAGGCGTCTTTGTAGATTCTTTGTGCATTTTGAAAAAGTTTAAAGTGACAGGTAATCTCACCATCACAAACAATCATTATATACAGGAAACATTAGAAGCAGAAATTTAAAACACATGGCACATGGTACCCTACCCAAGACTGGTAAAACTAAACTTGCTTTAGGCATTGTTTTTTTTCCCTTTTAAATACATTAGGTCTCATTCACTAATACTTGTGCACAAGTCTCATACTTACGTGTAAAGAAAAGGGTTTGTTCTTTTAGGTATATGTTAGGGCTGCACAATTAATCAAAATATATTGAAATCGTGATATGACCTTGTGCGATTATTAAACTGTTTAATTTAATTTAACAAATAAGTAGTCTGCTCGCGTTGCTCGCTTCAAAGTTTATGTTCGCTGCTCTGTCCTGTCTGTGTTGTGTTAGTGCATTATTAGTGTTTTCAGAGCGGTTCTGTGCTCCACAACTCCATCTCGTGCGCAGAGTAAAAGATGTGCTCCGAGTTCAGTTTTGTTTGCTTACGTGCGCTGAGCACTTAATATTTAAAGCCCTCCAGATTCACTTTCATTTCACTTTTGCGTAATTCCAAATATACTTGGTTGTTACAAGTTAATATACAAGTACAAATAATACACCCCATGGTACTGGGTATTTGTGAACAGAGGAGGAGAAGATGTTAAAATGAAGAGCATGTTATACAGCTGTTGGGAATTCTGCTACATGCAGTTGTCCTCCAAAATAAAAGCTTTTTTTTTTTTTTTTTTTTTTTTTTACTAAATAAATGATTTTATTACAGAAATATATTAGGCTACTATTGTATAATAAAAAGAATCAATACATTTTACAGTTGACTGTGTATCCAAATCCAAAAAATAATGATGATGAAAAGTGAGCTGAGACCCTATTACAAAGTGTACAAAAACAAGTACACAGTGGACATGTACAATGTGAATGTAAAGAAGTTTTTCAAAAGAATCTTTGTTTCACTGTTTTATTTATTATTTGTCTGTTTGTTTATGGCTGAAGTGAAAAAGGTCAGAGTCAAGTGTGAACCCCCTAAGAACATGGGCAAAATATTACCAAATATTGGTCAAACTAAATCAGTTACTAGTTTTTTGTTTGTCATATTGCATTATTAAATTGCAATCGCAATATTTTTCAAAATTTTTTTCAATTTTTGTCCAAATTGTGCAGCCCTATTATGTGTGGTTTCATTTGTTTCTAAATTCTATCCTAAATTTAGACTAAATTTAAATGTGAATTTTCTGCATAAAAACATTCACATACAGGTTTCATGCACAAATACGTTTGTATGCACAGTAACCTATTATCCCGAAATTGAACATATATGTGCATTTATTTGCATGTCTGTGAATGCTTAACCAGAGCATGAATTATTCAAAGTGTTGCATGACAATTATCTTGACAATGGCCCCAGGAGCCATACTTACCCATATCTCCCAATATCTAATCCCTCAGAGGTCAAAGGTCATCCCAATCCACAGCCAATCTACCGTTTCCAATGGCAGTCAGAATCCTCTTTGCCACATGATGGAGATGATGTCATCACGACAGCAACCACTGTCGCATTTACAATCCGCACCTCATCATCATACATACCAGCAGCACTGCCACAGCCAATCGCCACAAAGACTTACACATCAACATCAAAGCCATGACCAATCACATCACAGCCATGCTCACCACTCTCCACCTGAATCGCACTTGCATCCTTCCCACCAGACTGCCCCTCCCCTTTCACATCATCCAATACCTGAACAGGTATGGATTTTTGTAACAACCACAATAATGTTATAAACCACACATACTGTAAAAAAATATGTTTAAAAAAATTAAGGCTGGGTAAAGATATATTTTTTCAGATGCATCGCAATCTTTATTTGAAAGATCTCAATATCAGTTCTAAAATCCCAAGATCGATCTTTTACTCTATGCGCAACCCTCTATAAATGCAAGTAAATCAATGTCTGTGATTAGCGACTGGCTAGTAAATTTTCAGATTTACCAGTGATTTAGTATAGTGGAGAAGATGTTTAGCATCGAGAACTTTTCACTGTGTGTTGAGAGTAAAAGTTTGGTTTGACTCATTCTGTGTTATGTGCATCCAAAGACGAGATCCAAGCAATCCATCTGTCATTGAATAATTTCTCTTTTTATACCTTTTCTGCTTTTTACAGTCAGTTGTTGATCAAAAACATGAAAGTTAAAATGTGACCCAAATGACAAAGTAAATTTGTAAAATTAATATTTCCATAATGTACCTAGTAAGAAAAGGTCCCCTGTCTCTCTTTCTCTTCAGACATGCCAGAAATTAGAACATTTGTTGTACACATCCTGTTATGTTTGTAGTAGTCTTTAAAAAAGAGAATGTTAAGTTTAAGTTACCTACGTAAAACGTGGTGTTAAGTTTATCCAATTGCGTTTTACTGCTGTGATTATATGAGTGCCAAAGCCTTTGTGTTTTTCTTTTCCCTTTTGGTGAGTATAGAATAGGTTAGGCAGAGAGTCCTGGAAGACTTTGTTTTGGCTCTGCCTTGTTTTTCTTTTCTGTCTTTTTCTGGAGAAAAACAGGTCTGCTCACAGCTTAGTATAGGCTATTTTAATTTTGTTTTGTTGTTGGGCTGGCATTAATTATCTTCTCTCCATAAGTAAGCATGCTGGATGCATGCTAAAGTGCATATTTATCAATTATTTAATTTTACAATCAACCTACTCGTGTTTGTAACAGCATTGTTAAACTGGTCTTCTTTTTATGTCGCGGTCCAAGAAAAGCCCCTAGACCTTTGATTTGGGCCGTAACATAATTGGGGGCTCGTCCGGGATTTGAACCCGGGACCTCTCGCAAATTAAAGTGCATATTTGCATATTTAAAATTTACAACTGAAATGTACCCATATGAATCGAAATCTAATCAAAACTGGAACTGAATCGAGAGCTTGTCAATTGGAATTGAATTGAATCAGGATATCTGTACCAATACCCAGCCCTAAAACTTATCAATTAACTTTGTAACTTTGTGCACCAAAGATGTTTTTTTTCTAATTGTTTGAACTAAGTTAATATGGTTTAATTAGTTAGCATAACTGAGGGTGTTTGTGTTTTTCAGATGTCCTCTGCACCAAAACAGACTCCGCCTCCCCTTTCACATCAGCCAATACCTGCACAGGTATTGATTTATACAACCACAATAACATCTGTGAACTGACTTTCCATAATAGAGTTTTTATTTTTCAACTTTTTTATTATTTTTTAATTTTTTTAATCCATGATTTATGAAATCATTTAACAAAACTCAGGGTGCTTGTGTTTTACAGATGTCCTCAGTCCCAAAACAAACACACTGTCCACAGTCTCCTCCACAGGTGACTGGGGGTAGACGTAGACGGTCAGGAGAAGAAAATCCAGATGAACGCAGACGGAAGTTTCTGGAGAGAAACAGAGCGGCTGCCACGCGGTGCAGACAGAAGAGAAAAGTCTGGGTGATGTCATTGGAGAGAAAGGCCGAGGAGCTGACACACACTAACTTACAGCTACAGGTACATATCAGGATTATTCTTGTTTTGTATTTTTTAACTTGTCTATTTTCAATTTGTGTTTTCAATTTAGTGAACGTTCATTCGTTTTTTCCCTATAATTGGCAATTTTCGTTTTTTATTGTTTTTTTCTAGTTTCATTTTAGTTTCATGCATTAGCTACTTTGTTTAAAATAATATATATTTTTTTTTTGTCTTATCTTAGAATGAGGTGACATCACTCAAGACGGAAGTCACTCAACTCAAGCAAATTCTACTTGCACATAAAGACTGTCCTGTCTCAGTAAGACAGAGGGAAATGCAAAGTGAGTATGGATAATTTTAATAAGTTTTCTCTTCCTTTCTCTGAAACTATATGGTGTGAATCTCAGGAAGCCTGTCAAGAACATCTTCAAGAAAATATTATACATTATACATGCTAATATTTGTTGTACTGCCTTTAGTCTGAATTAAATACAAATAATATTTGTGTGAATGAGAATCTAATGAGAATGTAATAAGAATCACTATTAAGAATAATAAGAATTACAAAAAATACCTATTTCAGTAATGAGAATTGTCACATTACAAATTGTTTTAATTGTTCCTAATAATAGGTTTCATTTTCTTTATGCAAAATATTATTTCTTATTGTTTTTCTTTTAATTTTGACCTGTTTTCTTGAGATTCAACCAAATCTCCTTCTGAATGTTTGACAGATATTAAGCCTTTAATTTTTTTCTGATTCTTGTTTAGGTGGAGTTGGTAGCCCAACAGGAAGTCCTGTCCAGCAACATGCCATTCAACACAACAGCATCTCAACATCAAGTTCGAATCTACCACACAGTCACCTCATCACACACTCACACCCTGCTAACACACCACACAAACTATGACACACTTCTAATGTCATCAGAGCCATGTTATTAGGGCACCTGTGATCAAGCAGGTGCATTAGTGCAAAAGCCATAATGAACTGTAAAATGTCAAATCAAGTTTGAGGCTTGGATTTCTAGACTAAAAGGGAATGTATACACCACATACCGTATGTGTCTGTAATGTTCAGTCACCCTTAAAAATAAGAACATTTAATTAAAAAGTCTGTTTATATTTTTCGCCCTTGACATCTCAGGTAATCAGCTAAGGGTCCGACTGATTTTTCCAGGTGTTTGATTGTAACTCACTGTGATGAATTACAATTCTGAAAAACAAACTGGATCCTTACACTAACTAAATTGAGTTTTCTTTGTCTCTCACCCTCTTCCTACATCTCTGTCTGTTTCTCACTCTCTTCCGTACTCTTTTAAAAAAAAAAAAAAAAAAAAAAAAAACTGCTTTCTCAGGGATGCTCATCAAACGTTTTACTCCTGGAGTATGTGTGTGAGTTAGGTGTATTTGTGTGTGTGTGTGTGTGTGTGTGTGTGTGTGTGTGTCACTATCAGCGTTATGCTTTGATAGCTTCACTGACGGCTGTGTGTGATAAATTATGTAAGTAACGGCAAAGCCGCATGAAATACAGTGAATCAGGACAACTTGTAAACTTGTAATTGTAAATATGAATCTCTAGCTTTATAAATGTATGATGATGCAGCAAAAGCTGTTGTTACATGTTTGTCTTCACTGTAAATATTGTCAGAGACCCTTCAGTAAATTATCAGGTATCACATTACCTATGAAAGTACTGAGAGAATCACATGTGAGAATTTTGGGTTCTATTTACTAACAAAACATTTGTTATAATAGAATAACATGCAAGTAAAGATGCTTTATTTTATATAGATGTAGCAAACATCAGAAATGCATTACCTACATTGAGTCCAACAGTAAAGGAAACATGTATAACTAATCACACAGAGCACTCTGAACGTCTTACAGCATTTTGCTAAACAATATGGCATAGCAAAATGATTCATATTTACTGGCTCTGTGAAAGTCAAAATGTCAGTACTGACATTTCCTGAAAATGACATGCAAGCATGCGTACTATCTGTTATTAGAAAATGCTTGATAAAGCATTTATGCCTTTACATTCTGTGGAATATTGAATTATGAATCTGGACATATGGAATACTAATGTCTGTAAACGCTGCAGGTTTTAACTGCGTTATGCATGTACAGTTTTCTGAAATATTTATCTATTTTTGTACACATTTGTTGCCATTTTTAAATAAAAGCACTTACTATCTGTAAGTTTGTACTTGTTTCTTGCTTTTTTCAAATTTTTACGTAGCATTTTAGAATATTGTTTAAAAGTGCTGCTTCAAGTGTACTTATAATAATACGTTCAGCTTTGCGTGTACTTAGTTAGCTACTGTCGAAACCTGAGTCATCAATGGACACTAATAAGTTATCAGTTTTAACAGCTACTTAAATTATTTCTGAATTATTTTGACAACTCTGATGGTCTAATTCATGGAGTATAGTGTGGTACTTACATTATTCATGAAGTTTCGATTTTAGTTTACAGATTTATGAAAAACGGGTCTATTGCGCCCTCTCCTGGTAAGATTCAATTGAAAAAAATTACTTTTTTCCCAAACAGTTATAGATGCAGGCTGGAGGTCTCCAAATGGGGGCGGGCTCTCCCAAAAAGGGCGGGGTTACTCCAAAAGGGGGTTACACCAACTCCAAAAGGGGGAGTCACTTCCACTCACGGTTAGGGAAAGGGTTAGGCTAAGGGCTCCCTATATCGCCCCTTTTTGGAGCTCTGCCTGCAGCTGTATCCTTCTCTTTTTTTTTTTCAGTGGGCCCAAGTGAAATATTAAGATACTTAAGAGGTAAATATTTTATTGTACAGTCTATCAATTTGGTATTTTAGAATTTTGAATTTAAGGTGGAAGTTTTGTGGAATTAATTATATGGAATACACATGCATTAGTATGCAAAATGACTATTGTTTACTTATTTATTGAAGAAAAAAAAATAAGGGGAAACAATAGTAAAAGTGAAACGTATAAAATGTAACAAAATACTTTTGTTGTGCTGTAACTCAAGTAATATACATGACCTGAATATTTCAGTATATCTGGATCTGAGTAAAATAATAATATACTTAAAATAAGTAATATATTCTATACAAGGACAGAAATACATTCCTTACAAAGCCAAGCAATTAGGCCAACCAGCAGCATATGCTTACATGCTATCAAAACAGAAAGAAAGAAAGAAAGAAGTAATGTAAAATGGTATAATCTAGTGGTTTGTCATTGGTTGCCAAAAAGATTTATCAAAAAGTGTACGTTATTTACGCACAAATACACAAGACAACTCATTTAGTCTGAGTATCTAAGCATTATGACATCATCATCCCTTCTTGCAGGGCTGTTGTTAAAGAAACGGTCACCATGGAACTGGATGAGGTCACCTTCTTCAGCCAATTGTCTGCCACTTTTGTAACCACTGAATTCAGAGGAGACACAGGTTGTGGCCATGTTTGGACGAAACGGATGTCTGGTAGAGTACATTTGACGCACATGTGCATGTGCAGATGATTTCCTGCTTTTGATCCTCCTCTTCAACACACGCCCCAGCCAGACTCCACCGAACAGAAGGAGGAGCACTGCATTGACTGCCAGAGCTGCTACTGTGATGAGCTGTAGGTTGACCTCACTTGTCACTGAAGGCAAAAGTGTAACAAATCCAGTGCAGTGATCTCTAGGAGCTACCTGGCACAAAGCCCCACCCACTACACTCTCCACACAGGTGATGTAGGTGGAGTCTGGGCGGAGCTCTTGGAGGGTCACTGCCTTGTCAGATCCATCTGTATAAACATAACGTGGGAAACGGAAAGCATGCCCAAAACGGTCAAATAAAACACGGAGCCGAAGTTCTTTCCCATGAATCAGTGCAATGTCAGGAGTTGTGCTCCAGCGAACTGTGGCTGTATTGGAAGTGACATCTTCCACACTAACATTCAAGATGGAATAGCGATTGAATTGACAAGCATCTGCGATTACTGCAATTCTTGAGTCATGGTGCTTCGCTTTTTCCTGTAAGGGCAGGTTGAATTGTTCCTGATGGGCCAAAGCAATGGGAAAGTGGGTCACAACATCTTGGTTATGGTTGCTGTGGCTTGTCAAGGCCAATGAATCAGTACTATTAGCCAATGAGGAGACATTCCCTGTTTTCTTGAGATTTCCAGAATGCCCAGCTGTGGCACGTGGCCTTGTGTTGCCCAGTTTCCTCTTCTTCTTTCTTTCTAGGAGTGTCACGTGCCCTTGCTTCCTCTCCTCCTCTTGAATCCCTACTTCTTTATGTTTCTCTCCTCTTTTCTCTCTTTCCTCCTTGAGAACTGGTGTCTCCACTACTGCTCCACGACTCTCCATTGGCTGAGATAGAAGTTCAGACTCGCAATAGCCACTCAGATTTCCCAGCTGAGAGTTATTCACGTAGTCCAAATATGTTCCCGCCAACACTGGGGGGTGATAGCAGCGCACAAAAACGGTCAACAGCTTTCCCTGAGAATGAGCTTCCGTCATCCAGATTTTCAGCTTCTCCATCCGACAGTCGCACGTCCAGTTGTTTCCATTCAGGTCGACGTGAAACAGAACACCGTTAGTGGCGAAAACGCCGCCGGACAGATTCGTAAGACGGTTGTTTTTCAGTTTCAATGTTTTCAAATGTGAGAGGTGGTCGAAAGCCCCGGGGTCCACTCGAGATATGTGATTGTCACTGAAGTCAAGGTGTTCAATACGCTCGAGAGGGTCTAGTAGACCTGCAGGAATCTCTGTTAGCTCGTTTCTGTCAATCGTGAAGTCTTTGAGGCGCGAAAGCCCTTTGAGCGCTTCTCTGTCTATCTTTGATATCTTGTTACGACTTAGCGATAGTTTTGTTAGCTTTTTCAGGTTCTGAAATACGTGGTCCCCAACGTGCCTTATTTCGTTGCTTGCGAGCAGAAGAGTTGCCAGAGTCTTCAGATGGGAAAACACAAAAATATCACGCAGCTCTGTTTGTTTATTGTCTGATAAATTTAAAAACTGCAGTTTTTCGAGCCTCGAGAACGCGTTCCGGTCAACATGGCGAAGTCGGTTCGATTCTAAGTGTAGGAACATTAAATTTGTCAGACCTTTGAAGACAGTCTCGTTTAAAAATTCAATAGAATTCCCATCAAGTCTAAGTTTGACTAGACTATTTAAACTGCTAAACGATTCGGAAATAAAATAATTCATTTCGTTGTTATTACTATATAATATAGTGAGTCTTTTCAGCGACTGCAGAGTTCCAGGTTGTATTGTTGAAATCAAGTTGTTGCCCAGATATAGTTCCTCCAGCTTGGAGAGTTTCTCGAATGTTTTAGGGTGTATATTCCTTATTTGGTTAAATTGGAGATTGAGCCTCATTAGGTTGCCATAGCACATGAAGTCAAACGCGCTGAGGTTGTGAATGAAGTTTCCTGCGAGTCCGAAAACTCGCACGTCCCCCGCGAGTCCCTCCACCTGCGGCGCTTTGGGCACCGCGCGCAGACCGCGGTTTGCGCAAAGGATATGCTGCGCGTGCTGGCAGTCGCATCGCTCGGGGCAAATGGCGCAAGCAGGCGCGAAGAATATTAGCGCTCCACCGCAGGATAAAAGAAAGCTATAGAGCAACAAATATGCCATTCCACTGAAGCTCAAACAACACGTTCAGCCGCTCAGTACATTCCTTTGTTTCAGCCCAGTTTCGCAAAAATGTTCCTCTGCAGAATCCAATGCCATCAGAGTAAAGGCATTTAGCGAGCGTTTAAGTGCAACATTGTCGTTTTTTCCTGTATTGATCTATCCATGCAGAACCATGGCGAGCTGCTGTGACTCCAACCGAGGGCGCATTTGCCTCTCATCCCCCAAGAAGTCATCTGTTGCAGATTACACACACACACACACACACACACACACACACACACACACTAGATGTTGGTGCAGCTATCATTGAGGACTCTCCATAGACATAATGATTTTTATACTGTACGAACTATAGATTTTATCCCCTAACCCTACCCCTAAACCTAACCCTCACAAAAAAACTTTCTGCATTTCTACATTTTCAATAAAACATTGTTTAGTATGTTTTTTTAAGCGATTTGAATTACGGGGACACTAGAAATGTCCTCATAAACCATATTTATAGCATAATACCCTTGTAATTACCAGTTTGTAACCTAAAAAAAGTCCTCATAAACCACTTAAACATGCCCACACACACACACACACTGTAGGATAGAAAAGCAGATTTTTCTTCTCATGAAGGTCCCTCAGGGACTCGATCTAGGACTCCACTGCTTGTTTAAAAAGCACCGGCAGGAAAGAGAAAAATAGAAAAGTAAAGAGAGGGAATTTCAGACCAATTTTTTGTCTCATGCCGCGTGCCAGGTCGTGGGAAGTGAGGCGCGCTCTCTCTTGGGTGCGTGGGCAGACTTCACTCAATTACAAGGGCCTTGAATTTATAAATGTGATGTATGCGAGAAGAAATGCCTTGTCAAAGAAAAGTTATTGTTGAGTAATTCAATTTTACATTGCTGTTCTACATCCAACTTGAACATAGTAATTAAAGACCACTCAACCAAAGGTCCAGATGTTTCATATTTATTTTTAGGTAAGAACATTGAGAGACAATGTGGAGGAGGAGTGAAGCGAGAACTGGAGATCATTTTTTGACTACACAGAGATAAGGGCGTAGATTTGGCTTGAACATCAGGGAGGTTGCAGCGTGAAGCATTTACATATTCCCATTGATAATGGTACATTCATTAGAATGGGGGGTTGTACTTGCTTGTTTTGATTATATATTTGATAAATCCCCCCATCCCCCCTGGAATCTACTCCCCTGCACAGAGAGTATATTGAAATAAATAAAAATTTTCAAAAAAATATTACATGTGAAAGCAATTATAGGTTAGCATGCATGAGTTGATTGGCACATTTGGTGTTATGGTAGTTTTATGGTTTGGCATACTCTGTGATAATGTAAAGGAATATTCCAGGTTCAAAACAAGTTAAAATCAATCAACAGCATTTGTGGCGCAATGTTGATTAGCACAAAAAAGTTATTTTTGCTTATCCCTCCTTTTCTTTAAAAAAAGCGAAAAATCTGGGTTTCAGTGAGGCACTTACAATGGAAGTGAATGGGGCCAATTTTTGGAGTGTTTAAATGCAGAAATGTGAAGCTTATAATTTTATAAATTCACTTACATTAATTCTTCTGTTTAAAGTTGTTTAAATCATTGTTTTTATGGTCGTTTTAGGATTTTACAGCATTACGTCGCAATGGCAACAAACTTGTAAAACTGGATATAACTTAACACAGAAAAGGTTAGTAAGCAATTTAATCATACTAAAATCACATTAACAAACATATTGTTTACGTCTTGTGGGTTTACATTTGAAACATGAGTATTTTAACATTTACGAATTGGCCCTATTCACTTCCATTGTCAGTGCCTCACTGGAACCCAGATTTTTGCTTTTTTTTAAAAAAAAAAAAGAAAAGAAAAGGAGGAACACTTCAAAATTAACTTTTGTGGTAATCAAAATTATTTTAAAAATTCTGTTGATTGAGCTTAACTTATTGAACCCAGAATAATTTAAGAAACATAAATAAACAGATTTCAACAGAACAAAACAAAAATGCAGTAGCTGGTAAAAATAGTTGCATATCTTTGCACATGGAAGTGTGTGTTTGCATATGCTTGTGTGTGTGAGTCCAGTGAGGAACCCTCAACTCCCAGAGGGTCATTTCCTGTCTAGCCCTCATGTGAGTTTATCGTTTGACAGACACACGCTAAACCAGAGATGAAGAAAACTGTTTTGTCCATTTATATGTTGTAGTGTCTATACACAGCAGCAACATGTACATAAAAGACAAAACAATGACCACACAACTGTCTTAAATCAAGATGCACCGAAAAGAATAGATGAGAGGGAGCAATCCAGAAGGAGTGAGAGAGATAAATGATGTGAGACTGAGAATGAATCCATATGGTCTTATCCTTAAAGTATTCCTGCAGGAGGATAAGGAATGAGGAAAGTGCAAAAAAAAAAAAAAAAAAATATAGAGATAAGAGGGGGAGAAAAAAGAAAAGGAAAGAGACTGTGAGGAAGAAGAAAGAGACAGATGGGGAATGAGACATAGCAGGATGTGTAATAAAGAACTTGTTGTCAGAGACTGATGCTCATAAATGGGGATTTTCATGAATCAAAACAGCCTGTGAATAAAATGGCTGATCAGAGTGTTCTGTTGTTGCTATTCCTGTAACCCTACATTCCCACAGTAACATAATCAATATGTACACAAAGTCACACACATGTACACATACCAAGAAATAATTCTCATACACCACTTCAGAAAACATAAACCATCTCTGTAAAACCTTTGAGATTGTCAGAGGTGATAAAAATGAGAAATATTTAAAAATCTAGTTCAAAACACACGTATCAAGTTCATAGAAGTGTCCAATTTAGTTAGATAAATGTTTGAAAAACTTTCATAGCTTTTTCTACAAAGAAAATTGGATTTAGTCTTTTAAAATGTCATGCGGAGTAACAAGGGGCATAGATTCCAGGTAACCCTCTCCCCCAGTAATCCCCCCCCCCACCCCCACCCCCATGAAACATGGGTGAATGCTTCACGCTGCAGGATTCGGTTTTCAGAGTGTCAAGCACCCCATGCAGGAATAAAACTTTGTGTCTCACAATACACAGTCTGTAGGTCTGTTACCCACACAAAATTTCCTTATGAATTTAGAAAACATGAAATATATCACGAGTCATATGTGGAGTCAGTTGCTGGGTTTCCATCGAAATGTTTAGCGTTTTTTTAAGCGCATTTCTAAAAATTTGACTAAAGAAATGACAAATCGTTGCGCGTTTCCATCAACTACGTCATGCGCATTATCTTGGGGGAGCCCGCCTTGTCTTGATGGAGCAGCTGAATGACCTCCTTGCTACGGGGAGAGTTTTATTTGCAGGATTGGAGCAATTGTACTTTGTTTTATTAAATGCTGCCAGGAGACGCCACAGAATAAATGTAATTTCTAAAATAATGAGGGCTAAAATGGATGCAATGCCTATATGCCTTCAGCCTCTGCATACATGGGAGCGCCTTCTCTCAAACTGGAGATTGTGAGGACCCACTTTAAAGACCAGCTGTGGGATAAACACTTCCGAATGCCAAGGGCTATGCACGAAGAATTGTATGCCAAGGTTGGATCTTTCATTGGGCCAGTTCCATCAAGCTATCGCACATTGATAACACGTGTACAAATGGTCAAAACACGTCATCGTTTCGTGAATAAACTGTTTCCATCACCTTAATGCGCATTTTAACTAATGCGAAACTCTAGAAAATCCACCTCCTTCTAGTGCATTAAATTTTATGCGAATTTTGAGAGTTTAGGATTTCTTATGCGCAATTTGAAAATGCTAGTGAAGATGTTAAAGGTGTCCATAGAAATGATCAGTTGTTTTTTTCAGGTTGAGGAAAGCAGACAGGCATTTCAGATGAGCAGGTAAAATTTTTAATTTTCTGAAAGGGTTTATGTTTTTCTGAATGTTTGATATGACACACAGTGTATAAATATTTAAGATTATGCAATTAATATAATTTTCTATGTAATGTGTTGTAATGAAACATCCTATCTGCCAACAACCAAGAAAAACTGTGTCCAGGTGTACCTAGGAGAAATGGTTCTGTTTTGAAGGCAAAGGTGGTCACACCAAATTTTGATATAGCTTTTTACGTTTACTGGACTTTGTATGCAGTTAATTGATAAATAAATACAATTTATGGCATTATTTTTGAAGAAATTCTCACTATGCATAATTTTTCACAAGTTCCTAAAACTTTTGCACAGTACTGCATTTTTCAAGGTAACAAAAAATATATTTTCTTAGAAATAATGAATTTTGTGTCAAGAATATCAAGATGTTTTCTTAGTGTTACACCACATGACCTGGAAAAAAAATGTGCCTTTTCATAAAAATTTCAAAATATCTGATATAAAATTAAAAAAAAAAAAAAAAAAAAAAAAAAAACTTCACACACACAGTCTTGAGGGTTTCTGTTTTGTTTTTTTGTTTTTTGGTCACATGACAAATGGCTACCTGTATGTTGGTTACACCACCTGATTTTGATTTGGAGTAGAAACGTTTTTCAAATATTAATAATATTTTGAAACAAATTAATTGCTTCACTGCTTATTTATTTTATTTTTTTAAGAAATAATAATAAAATAATATACTGCACTACTCACGCCAAAATGTCTTTTTTCAAGATTTTCAGTTTTTAATTTAGTCTCCTGACGATTACACCACATGACATGTTTTACTTTAAGCCCCAGAAAAAAAAGTATCAAAATGACTTTAAACTCAGTAATTGAAAACATGTTTATCATAAAATTCATCTGTTTTGTGCAAATAGCATTTCTAATGTTTTTTGAATAACTTAATAGATCTGGAAAAAAATTAGCATCACGTCATTGACCCAGATACATATAAGTGTGCACACACAAATACATCTTCTCAGTCTCTATCTCCCTCTCATGGGGTTATGCCCCTTAGTAACGATCACCCTCTAAGCGAAAGCAGGGGGATTGCCTATCTGAAACACATTTTGCCATTTTGATGACCAACAGCTTGCTATAAAAACACATCCCTCATTCACCATCACTCATTCACTCAAACAAGCCAAATGCAAGATGAGCAGCTTCCAAACTGCAAATCCATCATAAAGTTTACCATAGCACATTTATGTATGCATGCATTTGTTTTACTTTCTCTGTCTGTGATAAATTATTGTACAAATTAATTTGTGTTCCTGTCTGTCTGCAGGTTTTTATGGCCACTGCAACTGTGTATATCTCTATATCGGTACGCCGTGAGAACAAGAGAAAGGGGGTGAAAAAGTGAGCAAGAAGAGGAAAGAGAGAGATTTGAGGGGTTGACATGAGCAGCAGCTGGTTGGGTCATTAAGTTTTTTAACCTAGTTCTGCTATACAGGCATTAACTCTCAACTTCCCTTTACACAGTGTGTCTGGGGTTTGTATGCACAAACTCTTACAAATCTAAAGGAAGATCTGAGACAGTAAAACAGGGATACACTTTTTGTCACTATAATCCTCACTTTAAGTGTATGTGCATTTGCATGTTTTAGTATCATGTAGTATGAGGTTACTGCTAGAATCTTGACCTCTTTCTTGAACTCAGCTCTGCAGCCCAGATGGAATTTATTGAGGTTGACCAGTCTGTAGACACACATATGGGTGTTTCTTCAACTTTGGGCACTTTTTAGTACTGTGGATTTCTAAAAAGTAAAGTCTCATTAAAACATTTTTCACATTTTTTGAAATGTGTCTACTAACAATGTTCTACAGTGTACATGCAAACAGGAGATTTATGTCATTTTGTTCTTTCTGAAAGTCATGAAAATTCCCACTACAGTGTAATTTCCACCACATCTCAAATTCTGTGTTGTGTTTTTGTGGTGGAAATGACAGCGATGGAAATGATATTTTTCACTTTTAAAAAAAGTCAAATGGCCTACTTGTTTGTCTTGCTAAGGCTATTTTGTAGCTAACAATTTATGTATCCTAAATACACACAATTAAATAATATTTTCAGACTTTCTGCATCATTTGGCAAAATAACATCTTGATTAGATAAGACGCCTAATAAAAATACTCTAAAAATAAGTGATATTTACCTTGAATTTTCTCTGTTTTCTTCAGACATCATTTGTCTCATATTTCATCTCAAGCATGCTCTTCACTGACACTTATGTAGAAATAAATTTTAGGGGCAAAATTATTTTGTGTGGAAGAAATGTATGGAAGCCCGTTTCCACCACATAGAAAAAAAAAATTGCTTTGTTGTTGAAATTATGAGATACAAAGTTATAATTTTGAGACAAAAAGTCATAATTATTAGATAAAAATGTCATAATTATGAGATGCTAAATCATAATTATGAGACTTTTCATCTGATAATTCAGTCTTTTTATCTCATCATTATGACTTTATCTAACAATTGTGACTTTTTATCAAAAATGTTGACTTTTTATAATCATAATTATGACTTTGTCATGTCACACCACGCGAGGTTCGGACATGTGAACGGTGAGCTCTGCACACTTTGCTGGTTTTAATACTTTTTATGTCATAAACCGGTGAGATTTGATACACCCTGATCCTTAACTGTTCTAGGAAGACAATATGTCAAAGAATTCAAAATCCTCAGGCTCTGGAGACATTAAAAGACACTTACGTGCTCAAGCTGACGCCCCTGACAAGGCCGCGGACCAGGGAGCCGGTTTGGCCGGAGAAGTGAGGGAAATTTGGCGAGAATTGTTGAACTTGTCGGCAATGCTGACAAAGGTCGTTGCTGACTTGGAGGATCTTGCTATAATACGTCAATCAATCACTGCCATGGAGACAAAATTCACTGAGGTGGTTACAAGAATAGGGGATGTCGAGAAACGGATCGATTAACTGGAGTCATCAGAGAGCGAATTGGCTGCTAATCCACTAGCAACCAAGGTGGATTTGGAGCACAACTGGGAGAAGCTGGAGGACTTGCAGAACCATAACCGGCGGAATAACTTCAGAATTGTTGGAATTCCTGAGGACAAAGAATGTCGGGATATAGTGAAATTCCTGGACGGGCTTCTTCCGAGTCTGCTCGACATAAATGGCCATAAGCTGGAAATTGAGCGAGCTCACAGGGTTCCGGCTCGGCGATCCGCTGAGGGAGACAGTCCCCAATCAATTCTGGCCAAATTTCTGAGATCATCCGATTAAGATCTCGTGTTACGCAAGGCGAGGAGTAAAGGAAGGCTTTCTTAGAAGAACCACAGCATTTTCTTGTTTCCAGACTCTGCGAATTCAACAAGAGAGAAACATGATCGATTCAAGGAATGCAAGAAACTCTTACATCAATGGAAGTTAGCTTTTGCACTGATTTTCCCAGCCAAATTGAGAATAGATGCTAAGGATGGCCGTAAAATATTTACATGTCCCCAACAAGTGATGTCCTTAATAAAGTCAATGGACCGAGTAAGTTATTTTGTGGTACTCACGTTGCAGTCAAGTGGACCGACTCACTGAACATTCACTTAAGGGACACTCAAAAGTTCTGTAACGATCTGGAAGGAAGTCACGAGAGCTGGATCTAGGTGCGGCTAAGGAGTTTAATGAGAAATAATCAAGTAGAAAATAATAGGTAAACACAGGAACAAAATAAAACATCCACAAAGGGGAAACAAGAACATGAACAGGGAGAAACATCTACGAAGGGCACTGGTCATACACGGGAGGTCAAAACACATAACAACTGACAAAGAACAAGCAAACAACAGGGCATTATATACACAAAGACTAATGAGTTAATGAAACACAGGTGAGGACAGTCAAGGACAGCTGGCAGTGATGAGAGCAGGGAATTATGGGAAATGTAGTCCGGGAGGAACAGATGACAGGGGAGAAACACAAGGCAAACGACAGTGAATCATGACACAACCCCTCCTCTAATGGGCGGCTCCTGAAACCCAAGGAAGGCTGGTCAGGGAGGCAGGGCCAAGATGGAGCCAGAGACCAAGGATACCAGAGCAGAACAGGTGGAAGGTCGGGAGACCAGGAAGACCAGAGCAGATCGGGTGGACGGCTAAGAGACCAAGGAGACCAGTGCAGATCAGGTGGGCAGCCATGAGACCAGGGAGACCAGAGCAGATTGGGTGGATGGCCAAGAGACCAAGGGGACCAGAGCAGATCAGGCGGACAGCCAGGAGACCAAGGAGACCAGAGCAGATCGAATGGAAGGCCGAGAGACCAAGGAGATCAGTGCAGATCAGGCGGACAGCCATGAGACCAGGGAGACCAGGGCAGATCAGGTGGATGGCCAGGAGACCCAGAAGACCAGAGCAGATCAGGCGGATAGCCAGGAGATCCAGAAGACCAGCGCAGATCAGGCGGCTGGTCAGGAGACCCAGAAGACCAGATCAGATCAGGCGGATGGCCAGGAGACCAAGGAGACCAGAGCAGATCAGGCGGACGTTCAGGAGACCCAGAAGGCCAGAGCAGATCAGGCGGATGGCCAGGAGACTCAGAAGACCAGAGCAGATCAGATGGATGGTCAGAAGACCCAGGAGACCACCTCAGGGTAGGGACTGGATCAGGAGGCCTGGTTGGTGGCCACAGGGCTGAAACAGGATCAGGAGGCCTGGGTGGCAACCACAGGGTCGAGATAGGGTCAGGAGGCTTGGGAGGCGGCCACAGACTAGAGACTGGAGCCGTGGCAGGCTCGAAGGGTGAATCCGTGGAAGGCGGAGCCGTGGGAGGCTCGAGGGGCAGAACCATGGAAGGCAGAGCTATGGGAGGCTCAAGGGTTGAAGCCATAGAAGGTGGAACCCTGTCAGGCTCGAAGGGTGAAGCCGTGGAAGGCGGAGCCATGGCAGGCTCATAGGGCGAAACCGTAGAAGGTAGAGCCATGGCCTGCTCGAGGCTAAGAGTCCAGGATGACTGGGAAATGACCTCAGAGTTCGTGACCATGAGCAGAGTCTCGGGAGCGACTTCTGTGGTCGTGGGCATGGACTGAGATTCGGGGACAACCTCTGTGGTCGTGGGCATGGACTGAGACTCGGGAATGACCTCTGTGGTCGTGGGCATGGACTTAACACTGGACTTCAAGCAACTTGGGCTATGAGCTTCTCCACCCTTCCTCCAGACTCTAGGACCTTGGTTTCCAAATGAAATACAAAACTTGCTCTCATCTGAAAAGAGGACTTTGGACCACTGGGCAACAGTCCAGTTCTTCTTCTCCTTAGCCCAGGTAAGACGCCTCTGACGTTGTCTGTGGTTCAGGAATGGCTTAACAAGAGGAATACGACAACTGTAGCCAAATTCCTTGACACGTCTGTGTGGGGTGGCTCTTGATGCCTTGACCCCAGCCTCAGTCCATTCCTTGTGAAGTTCACCCAAATTCTTGAATCGATTTTTCTTGACAATCCTCATAAGGCTGCGGTTCTCTTGGTTGGTTGTGCATCTTTTTCTTCCACACTTTTTCCTTCCACTCAACTTTCTGTTAACAGCACTCTGTGAACAGCCAGCTTCTTTGGCGATGAAAGTTTGTGGCTTACCCTCCTTGTGAAGGGTGTCAATGATTGTCTTCTGGACAACTGTCAGATCAGCAGTCTTCCCCATGATTGTGTAGCCTAGTGAACCAAACTGAGAGACCATTTTGAAGGCTCAGGAAACCTTTGCAGGTGTTTTGAGTTGATTAGCTGATTGGCATGTCACCATATTCTAATTTTTTGAGATAGTGAATTGGTGGGTTTTTGTTAAATGTGAGCCAAAATCATCACAATTAAAAGAACCAAAGACTTAAACTACTTCAGTCTGTGTGCATTGAATTTATTTAATACACGAGTTTCACAATTTGAGTTGAATTACTGAAATAAATGAACTTTTCCACAACATTCTAATTTATTGAGAAGCACCTGTATAGAGAAAAAGAAATCATATAGTTGGCACCTTAATGTATCCCTTTTGCAAAATCCTGATTTCCAACAAATGTTAAAGACCGAAATCAGTATTTATATGGAGACCAACTGGTCCTCGGTATCCTCTGTGGGCGTGGCTTGGGAGGCACTTAAGGCGGTTTTTAGGGGTCGGATCATACAGTATGCCTCATTCATCAAAAAATCCAAAGCACGAGAACTCATGGAGTTGGAAGGAAATATTAAAAGTGCAGAGGCAGAGCTGAAGCACCGTATGTCATCTGATGGCCTCAGAGAATTGACCCGATTGAAATATAGATATAATACTATTTTGTCGCAAAAATTGGAGTTTTAGTTATTCAGGGCAAGACAGTCATACTTTGAGTCGGGTGACAAACAGGGAAGCTTTTGGCTAGACATATAAAGCAGAGAGAGTCTCTTTCTATCATTCCTTCAGTGAAATCTGCTGGTGGTGAAATGTTTACCTCAGCCATTGATATTAATGATGCCATTAAAGAGTTCTATCTTGATCTTTATAGTTCCACGTCTTCGTCTACTGATGAAGATATTAGAAACTTTGTGGAACCATTAGATCTTCCTAAACTGGAGACTGAGCAAAAAAACTCTCTTGATTCTGAGATAACCTTGGAGGAGTTTGACAAGGTAATTAAGTCCCTACCTACTGGCAAGGCTCCGGGGCCAGATGGTTTTGCCGTAGAATTTTTTAGATCCTATGCTACAGAACTGGCTCCACTTTTGTTAAAAGTTTATACTGAATCATTAAAGAATGGAAAGCTTCCTCCAACCATGACACAAGCCCGGATCAGTCTGATTGTTAAAAAGGACAAAGATCCAAGTGAGTGTAAAAGTTACCGTCCAATCTCCCTGATCCAACTAGATGTAAAAATGTTGTCAAAAATTTTGGCTAACCGATTAAGTAAGGTTATGACATCTCTTATACATATAGATCAGGTGGGGTTTATTCGGGGCTGCAGCTCTTCTGATAACATCAGTCGTCTCATCAATATCATGTGGTCAGTAGTGAATGATCAGTCTCCGGTTGCTTCCATCTCACTTGATGCCGAAAAGGCATTTGATATGGTAGAATGAGATTATCTTTTTAAGATTTTGGAAATGTATGGGTTCGGGAGTACATTTATTGGTTGGATTAAGTTACTTTATAGACATCCTGTAGCAGCGGTACAAACAAATTGATTAATTTCAGATTATTTTACTCTGAATAGGGGCACTCGGCAGGGTTGCCCTCTTTCCCCATTATTGTTCTGTCTTGCCTAAATGTTGTGTGTGTATATATATATATATATATATATATATATATATATATATATATATATATATATATATATATATATATATATGTGTGTGTGTGTGTGTGTGTGTGTGTGTGTGTGTGTGTTTCTTGTTATTATATGATTTAATAAAAAATGTTAATTACAAAAACAAAACAAAAAACTAATTGGGAAGGTTAATGTTATTAAAATGAATTGTATTCCAAAATTGGGAGGGGTAATAGTGGGGGTTAAATATTGATTCTGTGTATATATAAAAAAATCATAATTATAAACTTGAATTTTTATCTCATAATTATGACTTTATCTCATAATATTGATTTAGTATCTCATAATTATGAATTAATATCTCAGAATTTTGAATTTTATCTCATAACTTTGACTTTTTATCTCATAATTCTGACTTAATATCTCAGAATTTTGACTTTTATCTCATAACTTTGACTTTTTATCTTATAATTTTGAATTAGTATTATAAACTACTTTTATCTCATAATTATGACTTAATATCTCATACTTTTGACTTTTATCTCAGAACTTTGACTTTTTATCTCATAATTTTGACTTTGTACCATAAACATGACTTTTATCTTGTAATTATAACTTAATATCTCATAATTTTTACTTAGCATCTCTTAATTTTGACTTTTTATCTCAGAATTTTGACTTTTATCTCATAATTAGGACTATTTACAGTATCTCAAAACAATGACATTGTATCTAATATATTTTTTTTTAATTTCAGCATAATGAATTTTTATCTGATAATATTGTCTTTTTTAATTTCATAATTATGACTTTTTATCATAAAATTACGACTTTGAATCTCATAATTTTGTATGTGGCGGAAACGGGCTTCCATAGAAATGACACCACAGATGTGGGACAATTTAAAAAAATTGATAGAAATAAATCATTTTCATGCAATGACTATTGACATGGTTTATATTAATATCATTCTTTGTTTAGATTAACAAAGTTTTAAACATTTAATAATTTGTATTTTTATAATGGAGTTTCATAGTTTAATATTGAAAGTCTAAGTCAGGGACAAGACTACCAGAGTACCAGAATTAAATAATGAATGCCAGGTAAAAGTTTACAAATCAGTTTTAATGTTACATCAATAAAACAAAAAGAAAAGAGTTTGTTTGAATAAAAATCAACCCTGGAACATGCAATTGCTCAAAGTTGAAGAAAGAACCATACATGTATTCTCTCATAACCCTCTAAATGTTGAAGTATTACTAAAATTATGTTGTAGGGGCAGTGGAAATTTCTTTCTTTCTTTCGCTTTTTTTTTTTTTTTTTTGTCACAGTCGATAACTACAGAAACACACTTAATTCAATATTATGTTTAATGACTGTAAAAACAGCTGTATTGGTGTGAAGCCTTACTACAATCACAGTCATTTTTGTTAGGCATGGAATAAATGAACATACAACATTGTAACGGTCAGCCACAGATGGGTTGGAGAGAAGTATCAGTTGTTCTCCTGAGTGTTACCAGAGAATGGGGTTACATCTGGAAAACATTAAAACCATTACACCAAGAAATAATTGAAGAGGGGGACAGAGAGAGAGAGAGAGAGAGAGAGAGAGAGAGAGAGAGAGAGAGGAGGAATGCAAGCAGTTCTTGTGAGTTGATGTTCCAGATCATTGCACTGTACCAAACGACTCCTTTCATCTTCTCTAACTCTTTTCGATAACAAAATAGCTCATACACGCACGCAAGACTAACTAAGACAAAGTTGAGGTTTTAAATAAGGCTGATAAGAATCCAAAGAATATAACCTTCAAGATGTTGATAGGTGTGCTAGTCCAAGATTTGCTGAGTAAATGTGAACAGTGCCATCTGCTGGTTGTTTTCTGATATTGACATTATCATGTTTGACCTTTGACACTACAGTATGTAACATCATAATTATTTTGAAGTTGTGTAAGAATAAAAAACGTTAATAAAGAGCTGCTGATGGTGTTTTTTTCTCATGTGGTGTTTCCAACATTAGTGATTATTTATTTTTACAAGAGAGGCTGTGTGTATGTGTTTTTGTTGCAAAAACAGCCATTTAAATTGCCTTGCAATAGCTATGGCACATCAGGAAGATGTGAAATGTCTTTCCTGACTTCCCTTCTTCTGTCTGTTTTTGATTCGCTTTCTTATATACAGTGGCCCCAAAAGGTTTTTGACACTTTGGTCACTTAATTCACACTTAAACATGTATGACTTAAATTGCATTAGATACAAAATATTAACCAATTAGCATCTGCCAACAAATGATGTTAGAACTGCTCACAGAACTAACTTCCCTTCTATGAGCTTTTCAATTACTTTTAACCAACTGATCTCAAGATGATTTTAAGTTTTTGTATGAAGGTGTTATAGCAAGGTAACAACATTTGCTGTTCATCACAATAACTACGGACATGTTCCACAAAGTTTGCCAACCAGAAAGTCGCCAAATCCTTTTTGTCTTATATCTGAATAGTATATCTACTGCTGTACAATTTGAAACCATTTTATTTATTTATTTTCTTTTCTTTATTTTTTTCTTTCATGTTTTGCTTTAAATATGTGGAATGCCACTTGGTTTGATGTTTTGTTACATAATGCAACATTCATACATTTTTAAGCGTGGCTTCAGTGTCCAAATCCTCTTTGGGGCCACTGTATGTCTCTCATATAGGTCAACATATTTTACCTTGAAGGTTTTGTTGGTAACTCTGCATTATTAGTGCAATTTTAGACACAAGTGGATGAACAGGAAAAAATACAAACATCCACTGGTATGGCTCATATGCACATATACATAAACATACACATAATACATTGTACAATGAGCTAAAATGGTGTTTCTGAATGAGGAGACCCACTCTACCAGTCCAACAGGCTGTTTTTCTCTGTCGTCTCTTCCTCTCTCAAGCTCAAAGAGAAAGAGAGAGAGAAAAGACATGACATAATAACCATATTTCAGCCAGACCTTTTTTGTTTTGATGTCCATTTGAAATAAAACACCTAGAGGTAAACATTGAATGGAGCACCTGTTATTACTTCAACAGTGCATTATGCAGGCCAGTGTTGGTGTATGGTGGTACAGTATATACTGACAGATATCAATTATTTCATACTAATGATAGCATCAGAGCATATTGAAGAGAGAGTATCCCTTTTATACTCTTCTCTATTCCAAATATAAATCCATTAATCCATCAGTGCTCTCTGATTCTCTAGCTCTTAAGGCTACGCAGGAATGTGTCTGTAAATCACATGAAAAGAGTGAAATGATTTTGCGAAATCATTCAACTGTTTATATATATACTGTGTGTGTGTATATATATATATATATATATATATATATATATATATATATATATATATATATATATCGGCTGTCTGTTTCCTCAATACTGAAAGATTGGTATGCATTTCTCACTCTCAAGTAAATGTTTAAGTCGTGACCAAATACTTGAGTTGTTGTTAATGTGTGTGCGCGGGTTTGCATGTGCGCTTTATATATAGTAGATCCATTTTCTCTAACAATTTATTTTTAATGGAATATTCTGCAATACAATACAAAACACTTTTGTAGTTTTGCATACCTCTCTATCTGTATTGTGTGTGGTGCATATTTATCGCAGGTAATGTGGCTAAAAGATGCCAGTATGTGTGTGTGGTTTTGATCCCTGTGGGACAGAGGGAGTCCCCAAAGTATGCAGCAGGGCAGGAAGACCTGACGCACTTATTTCATAAAGTTTTGCTAGGTAGCTCTCATTCATGCTGTTGACTGATACAGCGGAAACCACATCCCTGGATATTTCCTCTCTCTTTTTCCTCTTTCTCAATCTCTTTGAAAGTCCTCGTTTCACAAACATATACCCCTGAGGTCTGCCAAAATTTGAGAATCTTTTACATGTGACATTCCGCAATGTACCTGGCACCATCTCACAGTGAGCAGAGACTATTTGAGATGGCATTCCTAAGCTTAACCCCCTTCCTGGTTTACATAGAATCTATAACTGGAGAGGCAACTTGGAGTTTTCCATGTGTCTTTCAGATGACCCCAAGATGCCCCCTTTCAGGCCACCCAGAAAATAGCTTCTGTTGAATCTATTACAACATAACATATATATCAGCATGCTAGGACTCCATACTGTTAAACTTCAGAATGATCTGTGTGTGTCTTTAGAAGTGAGCAATATAAAAAATGATCACAATTATAGTCTTTAATTAAATAAAATGCTAGCTTGCATAACTGAATTTCTGTCTTTTTTAAGTGCTTCATGTTAAAATAATTTTTTTAAGAATTCAATAAATAAATAATTAAACAATATTCTCTCCAGCACCACCAAAATGGGCCAATATGCAATAAAAAGGCAAAGCTTACTTAGCAATAAGTTAATAACCTTTTCTTGGGGGTTTAAACTCACTTTTAATCAAAATGTTTAAGTAAGTGGTCTGAGTGAAGTCCGATCAGTGTCAACTGAATATACTGTATATATACTGTGTAAAAGAGTAAATAAATGTGTTTCCTCAGTGTTTCCTGCACCGCTGCATTTTGGCGCTCCGTTGCTACTTAAAGTACAGCGCTGCTATTGAATCTACAATAAATCAAATGTGTCATTTATGGGTGGGACAGGTGGGACATGTCCCTACCACTTTTTGTCTTTGTCAACTTTGTCCCCACCACTTTTTGAAGTAGCTTTTGCCAGGTAAGTGTCTTATGCAAAAGAAATATCTCAAGTTCTTGAGCAGGAGTGTCCATTTGGTTTGTGTGTTTTATAATAAGTGGCGATCCAGCGTTGGTTTTTGTTATTTTGAATGTTATGAAAGTGCTCGTTGCAGCTGTTATCAGTGCACACAGACGCACACTCTACTTGCTCCGCTGTTGCGCAGCTTGTGCTCATTTTTAGTTAAATCACAAAGCAAAATGCAGTTATATATGTGATCATGATATACATCCACGGACGTACAGATGCAATTTTCATTCATTAAATTAAAAAGTTATATTAGGGCGGATTAGAACCCAGAACTCCTAGTACTAGGGGCTGATCCATGATATTTACTAATCCATGTTTGTTTTTAAAACAAAGTGATGGCCTTGAGCAAAATAAATGATTTTGTAAATAAATTTTACCCAAGTTTTGATCTATCAGTCTAAAATAAATGCAATAAGATAAAAAGATGTATCGCAAAATAATGCCAAGAAAACACATCTTTTTATTGATTTGTCCTTGCGGACTACACACACAAACAGCGCAACCAGTATAGACCGATTCACGAGCAAATTACTCTTTTAAACCTCTCACGAATTCATGAGTTACTGGTTTGAATGAGTTGAACAAAATATTCACTGAATGACTCACTGAATCAGTCAGAGCAGTTACTGAATCAACATTTGACTAAAGTTATCATTTAGCCATTCATCACAAGAGAAAGCTACGTGATCCCACACATTTTCAATGAGAGCATAGCAACTTCCGGCAACACGAGTTGCTGCGGCCGTTGGCGACAGATTGCCGTGGAGAGCAACAAGATATAATTGAGGAAATTTCAACTTTATGCAAATGACAAATGACTTTCGCAAGCGACTACCAAGAGAGTGAAGACAGCGGAGCTCACGTTATCTGTCTCCTGGCAGACTGGAGACGAGTGCAGGCAACGGGCAGTCCTCCAGTAATGTTACAGCTACAAACAGTAGGAACGTCCACTAGCGACACAGATCGCAGAGTCTACTGGTGGTGTGAATGGAGCTGTTTTGAAGCTTTTTTTGTAAAACTTCAACCGGTATCATTACTTACAGGATGTTCACATGACAACATGTAGTTTAAGTTACATTTGTAACAATAAAGATTTTTTTGGTAAAAAATTATGTAAATGAAATCTACACAGCTGTATTTGTATTAATTTTAATTATTATTTATTTATTCATTTGTTTTTAAACGTAATATATATGGCTCATCAGGGATTCCCCTGCTGCAGAAACAGAATTCTTCAAAGTTTTCAAAAAGTACTTTTAATGTTGCAGACTATCATTTTACTGATAGCAATGAACTAGTTGCAGTCCATTCAATATTAAAGAACTTGCTGAAAGGACACTTGCATCCGAAGGAATTATCATCTAAATGGGACTCAACTAATGCAACTTTTGCATTAGCTATACAAAAAGTGCCTTTACCACACATATCACAATTACAATCCAACAAGGTATTATATATGTGTGATCACAATGGTCTCTCACAAAGAGAGAGAGAGAGAGAGAGAGAGAGAGGGAGAGAGAGAGAGAGAGAGAGAGAGAGCCAAAAGAGAGACTAAAAGAGAAGAGATACTTAGAAGAAAATAGTTGGAAATCTCAATTATTCATAGTGTGCAGCCGTACTGGATCATTGTTGGCCAACTGCTGAAACTGGTGTCATTCTACACTTCCGTTTAACATGAAATTCCGGGGACAAGTTGGGAGTGACAGAATGTTGCAAAGCTTGAACCCTACAGGGGTTTCCTCAAACAGTGCAACTATCCTGAGAAGTGTTATCAAAAGTACCGGTACTTTGGTACCAAGTCGGTACTAAAATAGAAAAGATGTAACGATACCAGTGTTTCTGCAGTACCAGTAGTACTGAACACCAACTCTGTCCGGTACCAGGGCACAATATGACTGACACACAACAGCTTTAAAATGCTCACAGGCTTAATTTGAATGCGTTCTCTGTTACTCCTTTTACACTGAAATGGACAATTAATCCAAGTTACATGTCCTAATGTGATTTATTAAACCGCTGAAGGCTGCAATCTTAGCGTGGATGATCTGTGTACTTTAAATGAACGTTAAATCCGATGGCTCATCCACTAGAAACTCCACAGACTTTGAGAATCATTCACGTTGTTTGAGATGACAAAACAGAGCACTAGTCCACTGTAAAGCACGTATTACATGACTATATTTGTATAATTAAATCACAACATTTGCGCTTTAATCTCAACTCAACGTTATTTATATAGCATTTAAAACAACAGAGCTGACCGAAGTGATTCACAGTAATAAAATTTAAAACTTAACATTTCAAAATTACCACATACACAAACACCAGTTATCTAAAATGTAAACACTCCAAAAGTGTGTCCTACATTTCATTTGTCAGACTCAAAAGCCAGTGTAAAGAAATTACTTATAAGTCTTCAATGATTACACTGAGCCGCATGTTGTGAACTGTTTATCCAGGAAAATGAACCTTCCGGTAAAAAACACACGTCATAATAAAAGCACAATTCAAAATAAAAGCTACATGCTTGAAATTGAAGAAATTAAATAAAAAATTTAATAAAAATATATTACAACTGTATAGTAAAATGTAATATTTGAAGTAATAATAATAATAATAATAATAACAACAACAATAATGAATCAATTTATCACAAGCAAGACAGCTGTTGAATAACATTTTGACAAAAAAATGTAATATGTTAAAAAGTTATATTTTCACTTATTAAACGTTTTAAGAATTAATTGATTAGACACCATTTTGATGATTAAATTAAATTAAACTTTAAAACTTATTCTGCAAAATAATGATCATTATTAAAATAATTATTAAATTATTAAAAATAACTAAACTTATGTGTTCAATAGCACATTATAATATTAGCATATTTTTGCTGTGGTATCGAAATTGGTATCGAGAACTGTAAATTTCACTGGTATCACATGGGATCAAAATCCCGTCAAAAGTATTGTGGTCACGGATCCAAAAATAATAAACGTGAATCAAAAAAATAGTAAGCGCAGATAAAAAATAAAAAAAATAAAATAAGCTCAAAGATAAATAAAATGCGCAGATCAAAATAATAAGCGCAGATCAAAATAATTAGCGCAGATCAAAAAATAACAAGCATGAATCAAAAATATATAAACACATTTAAAATATACTGCAAAAAATAAATACAAATTAAAGCAAAGTCATCAGAATTGCAAACAAAATCATGTTTTCCTTGAATATATTACTGTTTTTTTGTGCTCTCAAAAACTGAGCACTTTTTTGCTCATATTTTCATTTTTTGTACGCTTACGCTGTATTTCCAAATATATTTTTTGCATCCCTATTGGTCCACTAGTTCTTGATCGACAGCTCCTCCTCTAGCAAATCATTTGAAGAGGGGAGGTGACGTCACTCCAATGCAACTCCGATGGCTGCTCCTCAATATTATATTATTTGTGGTTGATAGATATGCTGCTTGTGTCTGTTTTGAGTATTTTCTGCCAGCTCTAGGAAACAATGTGTCGTCCGAGTAGGCCATTATCATAGTCCGTTAACACGTGTATTGAGTCAGATGAATTTAGTTAGCAGAGTTTTAGTTTAGGCATTATTTAAGACTTCCTTGTTTGTGGGTTATTGGCTGCATATCTAAAAAAAAAAAAACAAGGCTGGGTTGGTGTGGATGTTTGATACATGTTTTTACTAGCTGTACCAATGTAGTCATGAGTTCAGAACCCAACTTGATCCGCTTTTCCATGTTGCTGAATGTGCCATTATGTACTGATCCTACATTGGCATCTTTGGTACAGCTACATGTAGTTTCTTTTTCCACGATACTGTAGCGAAATAAGAAACAAGTGACCAAGTGTACCCACGTCAATAAATAATGCAGTAAAGTTGGCTTGACTATGGACTTCTTTATTCACAAATAGTCGCAAATTTAGGGACCGTCTCTAATACAGGCAACATTGGAACATACATATCCAAA